>NC_143398.1:218736883-218889117 GCF_052110815.1 Crocodylus siamensis | reverse complement strand
GCTGACTTGGCAGGGGAAGCCAGGAAGAAAAATGCTTTGGCTCTTAGGCTGAGACAATTGATTCATAATCGCTTGATCCAAAACAAGTTGCAAGATTTGCAGTGACAGCTAGACTTGGTTAGTACAAATAATGTGAAAGAAAACTGCCATTTTTTCTTTCCTCTGTACTTGCTTCCCCTTGCCACAAGTACTTGTGGCAGCTAATGGCATAAGCAAAGGTGTGTGCACAACCCAGTGCTGATAGTGGCTCCGTGTGGCTCTGCTGAGCAGCTGGACTACCAGGATGCAAAGTGAGCTCTAAGATGGTGCCAGCTACTGAAGAGATCCAGGCAGTTGGCAGAAGTCATACTCCCTGCCGGGTGTAGGGCCTCTGCTGCCAGAAAGGAGAAGGGCTCTTTTTTTGGTTGTGGACTCCCTCAGAGTTTAGCCCACAGAACTGGAGTTTTAAGCTAGGACTAAGTTCAGGCTTTTCCTAGAAGAGGGCCTGAAGGGCAGGATTAGCTAAACTTCCTGCTTGCTTAGACTTGCAATTAAAGCAGGATGCCACAGCCAGTGGTCTCTGGGCACTAGCAGGATCCAGAAACGCACAGTCCTGCTTGTAGCATGGACCGATAAATAAATAGCAGTGTTTCTTTCTGGAACAGAACCTTTGGTTTCATCAAACCCTTTGCTTGTTTCACTTCTTCTGAGTCTCGCTCTGTTGCAAAAGTTTGCAGTGGCGTTGTGTTTCAATTCTTTCTGGCAGAGAGAAAAGCCTTCCCTTTCCTTTTCTTTAATGTACCTTCTTGGGTTTAGTCCGGTGGTTTTCAGACTTTGTAGACTCAAGGCACCTCTTGATATATTTGAGGCACCTCCAAAAATGTCAGGTCTTAGTTTTCACTTTTTTTTACTATAAAAATATTAGTGCAGTTCTTCTGTTGGGAAGAAGTCAGAGAGACCACAGTGGGTCACAGTGTTTTTAATAATACTCTGTATTGCTGTAAAAGAACTCTGGGTTTATCTGGTGAATCATGTTTGTACACTTAGCAGTGTTAACTTTGTGTGCCATGCTGCCATACCCGTAAAAGGATCTTAGGGCACCCCAGGGTGCCATAGCACCTTGATGGAGAATCTCTGGTGTAGTTTATAAAGTTCAGTGTATGATATGAATAGAACTGTGGGAAATAATGAAAAATTCGCAGATTTCTTCCACCGCCACCACTTCATTCAGCTTCTGAAACTCTCCAGCTCTTTCAGGACTCCAGAAAGGAGTCGTTTTTATATCAGTGTACTGTGATGTCATAAGTACAGTATTACTCTGTGGTGACAGTGATGGCATAAGAAGAAAGAAGCTGAGGATCATTCATAAGAAGAGTGCTTCCCAGGCACATGTGCTACTCATGTCAGAAGGAAACCAATGCTTGCTAGCACTGCAGTTTGCCATTTGTGCAAATGTTTTGTTGTCTTTAGGTTGTTTCCATATGACAAATCCCACTTCCTGCTTGGAATAATAATAACCCCATAACTGTAGTACCTTGATTGCAGGATTCATTGCAGTTGTTAACTGTGTCTCCACTACTATCAAAATAATACTGTGCTCCCAAAAGAGGTTTGTCTAATAAATCTGGAATGTAGTTGGCACATCCTCCCATTACCATTCATTTTAAACCAATTTATTTATTATTCTTTAGGTAACTATAAGACCAGGGAAGTTTCACTGCCTTTGAACTTGCAGTTTACTCTGTCATTTTTAAGCAGTGTAGCTGTGATGGCATACCTTTTACAGTTGTTTCTGCTTTTTAATTTACAGCCGTCTTATTTGAATGATGAAGCTCATTTTCCGGACTCCACCTTGCCCAGAGGCTATGCAGAAAGAGAAGGCAAAGTGGAAGATCTTTGTGCTGAATTTACAAAATTGCCTCTTTGTCTGTATTTCCACAGTAACTGATTGTTATGGCTCAAACAGAACATTATACGGCAAATTCTGTTATATATCCCAGTTATATATATCCCTGCAGCCTCACTGAAATCAGCTGAAGTAACTGGGTTCTGAGGGCATTATTAAGGGCAGAAGTTAGCACTCTGACCTCATGTGAGGGGTAACTTCTAGAAACACTAAAGAAGGAAGGTATGTAACCCTGGTGTGTTTACATCATTTTAACTAAACACTAACTGAGGTTTTTTCCTGCAAATCTGTCAATAGCAGGAGGCAAAGAGAAAAGACATAGTAACTGCTCTTAATAGATCTTTTATTTTTCTCAAAATTTTTCACAAGACATCAGGGAGGCTTTAAGATTATATTTGAATCCCAGTTACATTTAAGACCACTTCAAAACTCTCAGTGGAATTTCACAGGTGGAACCGAGGGTACATTTTGAAATAGGGGTGCACTGATAAAGATTTTTTGGCTCCCTTGGGGTATGCGTAACAGCAGGATCTGTCCCCTCCCACACCGTCCGGATGAGCCTCTCACAGCCCCATCCTGCCAGCCCCAGCCCCATTCCCTACTTTATCACAGGGACCTCGATCTGCCCCCACCATGCACATTACCTCCCCCCCACCCTTCTCCCCCAACAGACTTACCAGTTGGATGCTGCTCTTCAAGCTGTCATGCTGGGCATGGGTATGCTGTGGCTGTGTGCATGTACATGGCATTTATTGGCGACATCAGCCAAAAAAACCCCCATAGATTGTGCATGCCTAGAATACGCATTTAAAATAAATTAGCATTGGCCTAGGGTCTCAGATTCCACTGAGTTACATGGATGCAACATTACAGCTTTGCATAGATGCAATATCAGAATTTTACCTTCCATGTTTATCATCATCCTCTTCCCACTCTGTGATGTATTACTGTCAAAGAGAACTTTGTTGCCAGGACCATACAGTGCTGAGTTGTGCCCTTGAGGGATTGCATGCAAACCTTGCATGGTCGAGAGGAATAGATTTCTTCTTCTCATGCTTGAATTGTGTTCACAGACATGTAACTCCTTGATTGGCTTCACACTAGCAGGAGATGCATGCGTTGGTATGCTGTGAAACCTAGCATCAGTGGGCTGGTAAGTCTGGAATGACAACAGTAATTCTGAATTTCTTGATGGTCAGAGCAGCAGTGGACAATTATTTGGGGCTGAAGGGCCACTTAGGGAGTTTTGGTGAACTGTTGCAGGCTGGGTCAGCACACTTCTCCCCCGTGCCCCCTACCCACCCTGCAGCAGCTCACCAGAACTTCCTGAATGGTAGATTACTAAATGGTCTGGGGGTGCTGGATGGAGCAGCTGGGAAGGGTCTCCATGAAGACTGGCCTGGGACCCCCATGAGCAGGGCATGCTCAGCTGGGTGGATGGGATGGGGCTGCAGGTGGGTGGTGAGCGGCGCCCAGGAGCAGGTCGGAGGGGGCGGGGCAGGGCTGAGAACATGAGATGGTGACAGTGTGGGGCCAGGAGCAGAGAACTGTGATTCACCCACTGCACAGTAGATTGTGACCAGTCTGACCCAGGCATGTTTGAGTAACCCTAGTACAGCATGGCTGCAGAGCAGCACAGCTTGACGGTATGGGGTGGCCTAATCCAGTCACGATCCCAGGGGCTGGGTCCTGGGTGTGTGCTCTGTCCCCCTTCCTGGGTTGGGCTGGTCACGATGTGTCATGCGAAGAGCGGATTGCAGTTCTACCCCAGCCCCGTGCTGTCACCACCTCATCCACAGCCAGACAGGACTCTCATGGCCATTCCACCACCACAGCCCTACATGACTTGCATGGCCTTGTGATCCCAGCCCCAGCCCCACCCATCCTGCTCCCAGATGCCACTGCCTGTCCACCCATGGCCCCACCCCATTCTGAGACTCATTGATGTACTTACTCCCCTATCAGCTTTTTCAAGTTTAAAGGGATCCGCTCATTTATTTTTAAATATCCCCTGTACTCAGGAGGTGGTTTTCTGTGGTATTGTCCCTGTGTGTCTGCGTGCATACGTGTTTGTGTTGGAAGCTGGAGGGACCCCTGGGTCCATATGCTCCAGTCTGCCTTTGTGGAATAGAACCAATATGTACTTGTGATATTACAATGGTTTCTATGACAACAGGTTATGAATTGTAACATTTTGAGCTTAAATGGAGAAGGAGATAGACTGGAAGACAAAGGCATTAGCTGCAACCTGATGACAGTGAGGCTGGAGGACTCATTTCCACTTCACATGTTCTGTTAATGTTGTTAATGTCTTTCCAAGGCTTATTACTGTGTATTTTCTTTACCTTTCTTAAGAACTTTTAAATAAGATGGAAGACAAAATGACTTCTCTCCACTACCTATTCTGAGAAGAGCATCCAACATGTTACTTTACCTTTCTAACCAACGTTGCTGGTCTGGTCATGAGCAGGCTTCCTGACCCTCATGCAAAACTCTGTTGTTTCCACAAAACAGAGCATATTTTCCACATGAATGTGTTTACTTAACTGATTTCAGGGGTGTGAAGAAAGGGGGTAGTGGAGTGATGTCAGCTTCTTGCTAGAGCAGGTGCAGGGTATAAAATAAGGTCAAATGCAACATTTTACAAATGGGTTTCCAAAAATAACACAAAGCTGGAGCAGGAAGGGTTCAGATTATCTGTAGAAATTGAGTTGCAGAACGAAACTATGAACACCAACTCACATGTGGCAAGGCCTCCATTTATGTTCATGAGGAATCCCAAGTGATTAACGAAACAGGCTGCTTTTAAAGCAGAATTGTTTAGGTGTCATTTGCATTTTATCATATGTACCTTCTTTGATTAATTCCCTTAAATGTGTTTTTGTAATGTTCCCTACATAGACGTAATAAACAGCGAGGAGCACGTTCTGCTCTGACACATGCAGTCCTGTTTAGTTCAGAGGGATTATACAGGCTGCAACAGATCAGTGCCAGATTTGGCCTGAAGTCTGGTGTGAGCTTTTTGTAACTTGGTCAACCACACTTCAGACCCTGGGTTAACCTTTTCGGTATTAGCTTGTTACACTATGCTGTTATGCTTTCTTACTCAGATCTGCCTCTTCCTGTCTGCTCCTTTATTAGGTAAGTCCTGAATAGATGAATCATGTTGGTCCAACCATATATGGCACTTCCTGTCCTCAGATTACTTGGCAAACATGAACTCATAAGAACATTCCTGTGTGATACCAGAGATCAAATGTTATCTTTCACATTATGACAGTGGAATAAGACAGAGGGTGAAGGTCTAAAGCCACACAGCGAAGCAGGGATTAGCACTTGGCTGTCTCTGGCTTTCACTCCTGTGCTCTGATCATTAAACTTATCTCTGTCTTTCCTTATACTACTTCCAAGCCTATGGCTTGAGCTATTTCTTTGTAAGTAATTATCTTGGTTTATGCTCCAGTCTGTCTCCATGCTATAGATTTTTGGCAAATAAGAGAAGTGTGACTTCATTACCAGTAATGTAGGCTGGCTAGGATTCACCTTTAGAAACAGACTTAGCCACTGGGTATGGACTAGCTACCTACTTTTTTAAAGTTGTATTTCCAAAACTTGCTCAGAACAAGTCTAGAGGACACAATGGCAAGATGTGATTAGCAGGTCTGGGCAAGTCCTGTAGCAGGGTTAGAAGTTACAGTTGGCAGAACTGGAGGAAACCTCAATGCAGACAGAGCCGAAGAACATCCTACAATCCTCCCCCTCAATGGCAGCTTCCTTTTTGCTGCAATGGCATGCGTGTCAGATGTGTGGTCCAGAGCAGTCATGGGCTGAACATCCTTACTGGGTTTTTCCCCACGCAGGGCCAGAGGTAAACCATACTGCTAGATTTATGTTTTCCTTTGCTCCAGAGTCATCCATTTCCCCCTTATTTCTCTAAGCCAGTGATTCTCAACATTTTTTCTCCTCGTGGTGCCCCTCCATCATTTTTTTTTTTTTTTTTTTTTTTAGATTTAATGACACTTTGTTAAGAAACACTGCTACAAACTGGCTGGTAGCCAGCGAGGATGGTGAGGGCAGACTCTCACCCGTGGTCCCTACTATTTCCACAGTCTGCTCCCTTCCCACCCTTGGTTTGTACCTGAAGCGCAGCCTGGGCCATTGTGGCTGCTCCTCCAGTGACTCACCTACCAAGGACTGTATGCACTCACAGCCCCTCCTGCCAGCCCTGGGAGCAGCAGGGATATGAACTGGTTAGAAAACCATGGCCTTGTCTGCCTGGATATGTGTGTACACGCACGGCAGAACATGCTGCTGGGAGGGCAGGGACTGCTGAGGGCTGGGGAGCAGCCACAGGCACCGCTTGCCTGCAGTGCCCTGTGGTGCCTGACAACAGGCAGGAGGAGGACTGATAATTTCTGTCCTGGTATGGATGCCAGGCACCATGGCACCCTTGGGAAGGGTTTTGTGGCATCCTGGAAGAGAGTAGTTGCTCTAAGTACTTTGTTTGTTCTCAAAGAAACAGAGAAAAACTCCAATTATTCTGGAGGGATAGCAGTGACTTTAAAGCTTCTTACAGCAAGAACTTTTTCATATTTCTCTTAAACTGTAAAGAAAAGGGAAACAAAGAGTAAATTGGTAGTGTTAGCATGTGTGTGCATGTGTGGGGAGGGGTATTAGTGAGAACGGGAGGGGCAGAATTAACTTTGATGTTTCTTCTGGATGCAGTGTTGTCATTTCATTTGTTTGGGATCTTTTTATTCTAAAACCACGTGTCTTCTACCTTTCGGGGATTCTCTCAGTGTTTGAGGAAAATGTCATGCATCTCAGATTTATGAATTAATGACTTTGGTACTCTACTTGTCCTCCTCCTGCTCTCGTTTAGCACATGCTTCAATACTCAGGCAGAACTCAGTGGAGATAATGGGTAATAAGATCATACGGATTTCCTTGAGCATGCTCAGGATGGGCCTGCACAATCTGGACCCAGTTCTAATATCTTTACTCACCCAAGTGGTGCTTTAGGTTCCAATCTTGCAAGTACCAAAAATGAACCCCAGTGCAAATGTTTTGCTGATTTTGATGGGGTTCAGCAGTGTAGCATAAATCTGTCCATGTGAAACTCACTATAGGCTCTAAGTCTTAAGTAACTCACTTTGAATCAATGGGTCTTCACAAGTTAAAGTACAACTTGGCATTGGTAACGACAGCAGAATTGAGCCCTTAAGGGAATACTTTCCCCCTACCTTCTCCATAAGTGAATGGGATAAGGATGGGGAGGACTTCTATGAAACACTTTCTTCCTTCAGGCCCATCTTGCGCCTAAGCAGCATTCATAGCTCTCATGTCCTTTGTGGTCATTGCTGCTTTTCAAAAATGAGTTGAAATTGCAGTCTGATATTTGGAGCAGCTCCCGAATAATTGGCATTGGTGTTGCCATTCAGAACATCATCACAAATAAAAGCCAATACTTGTACCACATGCAGTGTGCTTAACCAGATACCTTGAAGCTTCTCTGTAGTTTGAAAACCATGTAATTTGCTTGTGAAAAAGAGAAATTATGAAATCTTTCCCCATCTCTTGGTTATATTTGAGTGCACTGCCCCAAATTCTAGGTTGCGTGGCCAACTCACGGATGTTCTGTCTTTCCTTTTTTTTCTTTGAGAGCACCTTGCAAATTCTTCTAAATCAATCAGTATCGTTTGGTGAGTTTGTATTTTACCACTGGCTTCTGCCTCTTGTTTTCTTCAGTAAATGTATTATTGGGCCACGTATTTGTACCCGCCGCCCCCCTGGCATTGATCACTGAACTGTTGCTTTTTAAGAGCACCTTTTCCCTTGTACTACTTGACCAGGAAAATCTCACCAGGCCATTCTACCCGGCCCGCAGGGCCCCTAAAAAATTTAGAAAACTAATATTTATCTGCCCTGGGCTGCCTGTCATGCGGTCCTCGATGGCTTGCCAAAACTCAGTATGTGGCCCTCTGCCCAAAATAATTGCCTGCCCCTGTACGTGACCCTATCAAGTTGTTGCCAGGCTTCCTATCATTCAGTCATGGAAAGCTCTTCCTCCCTAAGCAAACACTGGGGCACTCGCTATAGGAGAATCCACCTGATTTTTCTCCTGGGTGTACTGGGGCAGAGACCCTTTCAGCTTCATTAATGGCTTATGCAGAGATTCCTTGCAGCCATACATGACTCATGGCTGTGGGGCAGTGAGGCTGGCATAAAGGCAGAAAGATTGGGGTGTTCTCCAGATCCCTGTGATAGTGACAGTAATGACTCAGTAGAGCTCAGATTTACATGGTGGAAGAAGAACAGGTGAGGATAAGGATCCATATGCCATTGCCACAGGGATACTGCTCAGCATGCCATTTTCTCTAATCAAGGAAAGTATATTACATTAATTATGTTAACATTAATAACTGTTTTATTAATGTTTGCATTCTACATTTTAGAATCCAAGAAGCATCCCTTCCTAAAAGTTAACCATGACTTTGTTCTGTTACCTGCTCTGCCTAGGCTACCTTTTCAGATTTGTTCATAAAATGCTTATAGGCATCTGCTTGTAAAATATTAAGCACCCTAGAGCAAAACAGCTTGAATGAAAGCCTCTAATTTGTATATAACTCTCTCCTCTTTTCTTGTAAATTGCTGTTGATGCACTTTTATATAGCTTTTAAGCCTTTGGGATAAATGGGAAACAAGCAGAGGTCAAGTGGAAAAAAAAAAAAAGAAATAATTTGCTGAAGACGTAAGGAATGAATCTGTGATGTAGGTCAGATGCACTGTGCACAAGACGTTTAGAGCTATTTTCTACAGCTAAGCTGTACTTAGATACTTTTGAAGTCCACATCTGGTGAGCAGATTTAAGGTAGAAGTGTACTCTATTTGCATAATAGGTTTCTTTAGTTGCTTTCTAAAAATATGGCCTGAAGACCTCCCCTATTGATGAAAAAGTTTGAATCCGCTATGTTTCACCCCCCTGCAAATGATATAAATAGCTGCGTAAGAATATGAGAGAGCAGACAGATTAAGACTTCCCGTTTTAGGATTAGCATCCACCTGCCACTCAGATCTTGTAATCTGATTCATACAGATGAGAGGAAAATTCCACTGAACAGTAACATTTTTCTTCCTTTGAACCCATGCTTTGCAGTTATGCTGTGCTGTGAGACATGGAAGTGACGCACAAAAAACAAAGGAATGTAAAGGAAAGGAGTAAGAGACTTCTTGTCATGCTTTTTCGGAGCCCATAGGAACTCCTCTGTAGGAGGTATGCATGTGGTTAAGATGCCAGTGAATATGGTTTGCCAAAGAGTGAGAAACATAGGGAGGACGCTGCTCTCTATGGTATCCTCCATTACAGTGTAAGATCATGCTGATGTCTGTTACCATGAACCTTACTGCACAGTGATACAACAGGTGGTCATTGACAGGGAACCTATTTTTATCAAGTTAAAGATGTGCTTTTTTAGCAGCAGTAAAATCTGAATCAGATTGGTGAACAGCCTTTTCCTAAACATCTGTCAGATTTGTCCATAATGTCATGGATTTGTCATGTCATCATTTAATTTCTTCCATCAGATGTGTTAGGCATGAAGTCAGTTGTAGAGATTATAAAGGAAGTATTGATGTTGTGGTCCTACCACATATTCAATGGGAGGAATTAAATGCCACTTAACTGGCGCCTGTGTAGTGCATCTCACTCTGAAATGCAGCATCCCTTTGCTTTCTATACTGAACTCCTAAGCAATGTTTGCCTTTGCTGTGGAGAGAAATATTTGCTAGAAATTAGGAAGAGATCAGATTTATCTTTATGGACAGCCCTGGCAAGTTTTGAACCCTGAAATGCATTGGTTGTGGGCTCATGTTTTCAATGAGTTGGTCTTAACCATTGATATGCTGGATGGAAAAAGGGCTTTTGACTTTTGTGACACACATTTTGGATTCTCTGGTCAGCCTTGCTGGGCCACATTTTAAGACTTCAGGGGATTTTGTACAGCCCCAACATCAAGGCTGGGTTTCTAGTGATGTAAGGTCCATTATAGGTTAGAATACACACAACTGAATTGTAATTGTGGGTGGTCATTTGCTGGTAATGCCAGGCCAGTGTTTTAGTACAGTAAATCAGCAATGGATTATTCAAGCAGAGAGAGATAAACTGGAATGACCAAAGATCAGGTGGGTCAAATGTTTATGCACATATTTATATCCTGACCAGGATATAGCCCTGAGGGGCCACACCCCACCAGGGAGAAAAGAGCATTGCTTTTGGGGGCTGTTTATAGACAAAAAATGAGCATTTGACCTTACCAATGAAGTGTTTGCATTTGCAGTATTGGGTCTTGGGTTAAACATCTTTTTGGAAAATCAGCAGATGTATTGAATTGTCTCACTAAATGGTCTGAATACATTCTGAGCCTTGTGTCACTAGTAGCTGTAGATTCATGTTTGCTTCTGTCTTTGTACATAAATAAGTCAAGAAGGCTGTGACTTGGCATAGTAGTGATGCAAAAAATGTTGCCACCTACAGTATATGAGAAAAACTTGGAAGCTCTTCACCTTAAATAGGGACATTTTTTACGTCTAAGCAGTGAAAATAATTAGCTCTTTCCAAATGTGTTCAGAAATGTCGTGAGCTTATGGAAGGAAATAGAAAAGTAAGAGAAGGTTGCAAGGTATGCAAAGCATAGAGCAGGCTAGTGAAGCAGAAGTCGCACATAACTATTCCTTAATTTTAATGCAGTACAATGAATGTGAATGGCATGTGGCAGAGAAACAAAAGTCCTTGTCCCAGAGAGAGCTTGAGCCCCTGATATGCTGAACATCTAATATGTGATGAAAGGAATTAAAACTTGTGGCAGAGGTAATATCTGCCATGAGTTTTGATTTCTTTTGCCTCTAGACCAATACGACTACAACCTGGACACCTGATAATATGTGATGAGAGCTTTCATTTCCCATTCACTTGAGTGGGAATTGAGAGTTCTTAGTGTTTATGAGGAAGTGTTGTATTTCTTCAAAGCTTCAGGTCCTAAGTTAAGGCATGAGTATGATATTAAAGAAGAAAATGAGAGGCTAGGGTTACAATCAGATTCTGTAGTTGCTTTGGTTAGTAATGCAAGTAGCTTAAAGTTTCCAGTAGCATTGGTATTTTAAAGATTGTGGGTTAAATTCTTGGCTTCAGGTCAGTAGTATAAGGTGACTGGAAGGCAGTCTGATAGTGGCAATGGAAGGAAGCAATTTTTTGGGTAGTGTAAGAGTATTGCTCAATCTGAAGAACCTGCTCTGAGCCTCAACCTCACATATGGGGCATACTTTGTGCCTATACAGTGGTAAAAAGTGTATTCTGTGTCCTCCCTGTTTTCCCTGGCTTGCAAAAGGTCCTTGTGCACCACTGCAGCCTGTATCATTTAGAGCAGCCCCACTTATGCCAGAGGAACAAGTACTCTTCATCCACTACCAGAGCTGGCTCAAAATTCAGAAACCCAGTCTGCATCACTTGTCTCTTGCTTCACTGAAGAAAGCACCAAGTGTATGGGCTTTCTGGAAGAAGTATGTTTTGTAGGAGCTGAAGGAGAAGAGGGTGGTGGCTTTGCTTAAGGCTGCAGTAGGCTTTAAGCCGCCTCATAAAACAAGGCACAGAGATGAGAGTTAGAAAACAAAACAGCTGGGCTGGTCAGGTGGGCAGCTTGGGTGGATTGGACAGTGCCTTGGTCCTGGCAGCTTTGTCTCACTGTCTTCAGTGCAGGCTGGATTGGGACTGTAGGGAAGTGAACCAAATGGGTAGTTGTGGGGATCTTTGAAACTCTTCTGTGCTTGAAGTGGAATCCATGAGCTCACTTTCAGTGGTGATTTTATTTGTGGATATGATATTCGTTTAATCAGTGTTTATTTGCATTTCTGGTGGTCTCTCATTCTTCTGAGCTCCCTACACTCCTGCCTCCCCTCTGCCCAGTCAGTTAAAAATACCAGATCCTGAAACGTGCTCACTGTTCAGGCTTCTTTCCCTAATGACAGCCAATATAAAGGTCCCTTTAGATAGAAGACCCTGCTCAGCAAATCCAGGATGCTGATTTTTTAGGAATGAGGTAACAGGTACATTGTATTCCCCAGGTCACTGCCAGATTTGAAATTGTGTGTAAAAAATAATTACAGGCAGGTTTCAGGGAGGAAGGCAACCAGAACAGCATACATGAAAATAAATATTTTTCTCTGCATTTTAACTGGTCTTGTGATCTGCAGGGAGTGGCCTTTGAAGGACCCTGCTCCTGGTTTTTCAGTGCAATTCCTTGCATTCCTTTTGAGAGCTGTAACAGTCTCTTGTACTCGACTCATGCCATGAAAGTGGCCTGTGCCAGACAATAGTTATTTTCCATTAAATAATCCATTGATGCTTCTTAGCGCCCAGTGCAGCTAACTAAGCACCGTTTGTTGTATTTTCTGTTGATGGAGCCTGGCACTTGGCGCAGATTGATCTGTTTCTAGAATCAGTCCTGGAGGTACGCTCCCTCCTCAGTGGGGAGCTGGCTTTGCAGCGGTTCAAAAAAAGATACAGTGAAGGAGAAAAGTTTGGGGTAATATGCATGTGCAAGGATACACTAAATTAATTAGTCATAGCAGGGAGGAACAAGTGCTATCTCTAGAGGAATCAGCAAGTGTGCAGGCTTTTCTGTGGCAATCTCAAATAAAGTTATTTGCTTTCTTAACTCACATGGAGAGGGAACAAATCAGTTGTGAAAGACAGACCCAGGCTGCCTCGGGCACATGACACACTTGGCAGACACATGGCTGCCAGCAGGAAGGCAGGAGATGAGCCAAAGTTGTTGGTTTTTTTTTAAATATATATCTTTATAATGCAATTTAATGTTCGCCTTTTACTCTTTTTATAAGAATAACTTCTAGTCGGCTTCATTATGAGGGCGGAACATACTGTCTCCTTTTTCAGCTACTCCTCTGTTTGCTCCCCACCCAGCTCTCTGTTCTATGCAGAGTTGGGGCTGCTGAATAATTGGGAAGGAGATAGTCAAACCAAGTCATGGGTGATGCATGCAGGAAGTGGTTGGAGTAGTTCTGTAAGTGACTTGTTCCTGAGTCAGGACTGATTGGGTCAGTGCTAGGAGACATATAAGGTACGCCTTAAAGAAAGAAACTAACTGTGTTGCTATTGAGCCCCTAGCATTCATCCCTGTGAATTCTGAACTGCAGTGTGGTGTCGCTGGATGATGTAGAACAGCACTGCCGTCGTCCTGTGAGCAATTGACCTACTGCCCAATAAGCCCTAGCGGTGGGTGAAGTTATGTCTTTAGTTTCATAGTTGGTAGGATTGGAAGGGACCTGAGGAGATCATCAAGTCCGACCCCCTGCCATGGCAGGAAGGAGTACTGGAGTCAAACGACCCTGGCAAGGTGTCTGTCTAGCCTCCTTTTGAAGAAGTTGCTGGAAGTTGTAAAGGCTTCGGGGCCTAAAAGCGATGCATCTGTCAGAGGCAAGGATATCTTAAGGTGGCATACTTTAATGGACCAGCTATGTAGTTGGGATAAAGTTATACAACCTTTTGAATGTAAGACATTCTTCATCAGTTAATACCCGAGGAAGAAAAGGACCTGGGGGTTAAAGTGGACAATAAGCTGAATATAAGTCAACAGTGTGCCCTTGTGAAGAAGGCTAATTACATACTGGGCTGCATTAGCACTAGTGTTGTGAGCAGATTGATGTGTTTGTCCCCCTCTGTTCAGCACTGGTGAGGCCACATCTGGAGTACTGTGTTCAGTTTTGGGCTCCCCACTACAGAAAGGATGTGGACAAAGTGGGGTTGTGGTGCTGACCTGCACTGCAATAGCTCAGTAAAACTCCCCGGGAATAAAAAATTGTCCACCCCTGGTTTAGACCCTTGATTGGTATAAATAGGTGTAGCTCCCTTGTTTTTATATTTACACTGATTTGGAAGTTGGCCCATAATGCACAAATATGGAACCACCAACTCAAGTCGTTCCATACAGTCATCATTTCTTTTCTGTCCAGCTCACTACTGACCCCCTGGATTTGTCCTGCTATTGTTCTACCGTCAGAGGTCAGCTGTTTCTGCAGCATTCGAAACCAATGAAGAGCACATGTGAATGGTTGTTACTTTGCTTCCTGTGACGTGGGAAATGCAGCATTTTAATTGGTCAGCGTTCAGAAGAGAATCCAGTACTTAATAGAAGAAAAGGATGGCAGGAAATAGCTACATCTTACAAGGACACCCAGCTGTAGGAGTCTTGCAAAAGCAAATGTTGCTGAGGGCCTGATGTGTAGCTCATCTCAACGGAAAGTGATTTCAATACTGCTGCTTCTGCCAAGTGGATGTGGTCACCAGTGGCAACAATGGCAGCAGTCTTTTCCTAGACAAGTGTAGAACCTTGATTCAGAGGAGCCTTTTCACATGCTGGTGGACTAGTCATGTTTGTTTGTGTGTGTGCTTTTTTCTTTATGTTAAAAAAATGTAGCAATTTTACTGCTGGAAAAAATGAAACAACGAGTGCATTGGTTAGAGGCAGTCAGTGTGGTTCAGGCATCCCCACATGGCTCCATTGCTGTGTTGCAAGACTAGCCCATCCCTGTTTTTTCAGGCCTGGATTCCTCTTGAACTAAACATTTTTGGTTTTGCCAGAATGGGCAGGTTTGTGATGAGAGCAGATGCTCTTCAAGGGACTAAATTACGGTTCATTTTATTCGGGATATAATCTGTATTCTAATCCATGTCTATAGATGAGAAAGCATCTTCTGCATTAACTAACCTGCATAGACTTAGCCATTTAAATTTTTTAACTGTATTATAAGAGCTTGCTGGAGAACAAATACTGTCACCTCAGCACCCTTGACTTATCAATAGTAAGTTCTCCTTGTTTATGCCTGAGACATTTTGGCAAGAAGTGAAGTAATATAGCAAAGACAGTGATGAAAAGAATCTGTTATCATTTTGCTGAGGCTGTTATTGTACAGTAGTCATGAAATAATGGAATCCTAATGCTATAGCTATATGCTTTCTCTTGTAAAACACTTTCTCATAAGTTTTTTGAGTGATGCCATTGTATATATCACTGAAATTAATACTTCACAGAAGTTAGTTTTGTGGAACCACCTTCCAATGAGGAAGGTTTATCCCCCTTTAAATCAAAGATGGGAAATCAAATGGGTAGGCCAATTTTTTGCAGATGGTCTGGATTCAAATCAGGGCTATATTTTCAGAAGATCTCGGCTCATTTAGGAACTGAAGTCAATGGTCAGATTTTTCGTAAGAATTGACTGCTGCATGGTAAAATCTATTAAATATCTGGCCATAAGTATCAAGATAGGAATTGCTTCATCCTGAAGATCTGACCTGAAGTGACTTGGAATATCAAGATTACGCCGTGTTTGTGAAGGAGCTGACATGCAATCCAGGCCCTGTTGTGTAATCAAAAGTCCATCCTATTTTCTCTGTGAAAAGCAGTAAGAAAGCTCCATACAATGCATTGCTGCTTAACAATTTCAGAAATATTTATTAGTATATTTCTGGTCAGAGATATAGCTTAGTGTAGCAGTCTAGTGATGTAAAAATTATTTTGTAAAGTCTCAAGATTTTGGTCATTTTCTAGAACCTCAGAATATGGTGAGGATTGGGTTTATGATCTAAGCTAATAAACCCTATAGAAGTTTAGATCACGTTATGGACATCAGTAGATGAGCAAATGAAATCTAAAACTTTTGGGAGATAATTATTAAAAATACTCCAGTCTCGTTTCAAGCTGTTACTGGTAAGATAGTGTAAGAGTGGTGTTGTAGCCATGATGATCCAGAAATTATGTGAGGCAAGGATTTCTTAGGGTGATACCTTTTATTGGATTAACTATGTAGTGCTGATAAAGTTAGAGTGGCTTTTGGATGCAAGACATTCTTTATCCGGTCTGATCACAGGGACCAGGCACAGCATAGTCCCTGGTTCCCTGTGATCAGAGACCTGAGGAAGAATGTCTTGCATCAAAAGCTTCTCTATCTTTCTCCCAATTACATTACTGGTAGGTATTCAGTAGGAAGAATTCCTACTGAAAGCATTTTTCTTAGGTTTTTTTTTTTTTTTTTTAAATGGAAAATCATTGTTTATGTTCTTTTAGTTTCCACACACAGACAGCACATAAAACCCCGAGTATGCATAACAAAGTGCTCTAATTTCTGGAAGTTCATCTTCTCTAGTAATTAGTGTTGCAGGGTTTCATATTACAGTAGTTGGGATACGTATACAAATCTGTATATATTCAGTCGTCTCTGATGCAGAAGGAAAGCTTGAGCACAGGAGTTAAACCTTCAGCGGGACGAAGTACACAAGTACAAAATGACTGTGCGGTAACTGGAGTTACTGCGCAGTAGTATCCCCAAATGGCTTCTTGGTGATGCTGCCTGTGCAGTAGCTCATTATTACTGCACAGTTATGTTGCAGCATGCTTCATGCTGTGTGATTTCTACTGCACAATAGTAATGAACTACTGCACAGTCAGTGTCTCATTTAGATGCGGCCTGTCCCCTGCAGTTTTTTAGCATTACTTGGTTTTTTCTGTGTTCTCTTATTTATGCTCATCATTAAACTATGCTCCTTAAGTGCTTATGTTAATTAGATATTAGCACTTCTTAGTCTGGGTGTTTTCCTTGTCCTAGCTAAATTCTAGACTGAGCTGTTTTGCTTAATTGAATTCTCTGTGTAATTGGAGGGGAAATTCCCTCCCTTCTTCATTTTGCCTGTTACATAGTTTTGCTGTGAACTGTTAACAGCTGCGGTGTTTCACTGGAGATGTGGCACCATTCAGAAATGATCTATCACTTTGAGTGTTAACAAAATAAATGTGCAGTGTAGCTTTGAGTACTAAGAAACACTGGGTATTAGAGATGCCCATTAAAAATGTTGACTTGCCTCCTTATTCTTTTCTAAAATCATGGAGTAAAATCCTGTCTTCCCTACTGTAATACTGTAACATAGATGCTGATGACCTCTTTGCTGCTCAGCTTTTATTTTATACCTACATGAAATAATTGCAAACTGGCCTGGTGGCCTCTGTGTATCACGTGGCAGATCAGGGTGGGGGAAGGCAGCACAGCAGCAGATAGGGCAAGGAGCCAGCTGATCAAGTGGATAACACAGGAGAGGGAGCAGAAAACAGCAGCAGATCTGGCAGGAATAGGGAATCCAAGTGGCACTCTGAGAGGGCGTGGGCTTATTGGTGTCATTCCTGCTAGAAAGGTTGGCTCCCACTGCTCAACAGTATTTTAACTTCTCTGATTTAACCTATATAGCCCACTTTTTCCCCATGAGGACCCCTCAGTTCACTGAAAGTTGAAATGGTTCTGGAGAAAAAGAATCACATTCAGATAGGGTAGAGTATGCCAGTGGCATGAAACAAAAATGGTCAAAGCTTGTTTTGACTGGCCCTCTGAATGGAGCCCAAGTCTTTTCTGATTTACATTAGTGTGAGTCCATTGACTTAAATGATTCAGACTGGTGGGAAAGAAGAATCTGGCCCCATCTTTTGTATATGAAATATGTGACAGCAATTAATATTCAGCCTCAGGAACTACTAGATTCTTTATTTGTCTATATAGAAAACCATAGGAAGTGACTCGAGCTGTTTCATAGGCTTGTGTATACATGCTGCTAGTAACAGGAAATCAGCTGAGGAGGGAGAATGCATTAATGAGAGAATCTCCTCTTGCAGGAAGGTCTGTGTTTTCTGTCAAAAGGGACATCTTGGGCTGTGTTTTCATTTTACTGCATGCAGTGGAGCAGTGCACATGGCTACCTCTGTAAGGCAGACAATTCATCACTACTTCACATGGAACAAACCCATCCATAGAAAACAATTTCTTAGTGTGGGAAAGGTGGAAATTATCTTTGCTTCTAGTTGACTGTTTCTTTAGTAAAGGTGCACAATCCACAATGTGCTCTGATCACTTCAGATTGTGTTGAAAAATCAAATGTTCCCTGTATGCAACTTAGTAAGATCAGGCCAATGACTTTATTACATGGAATTTAATGATGGAGTCATGCATATGTTCATCAACTGAGACTTCAGTTGGAACAAACCAAAAACCCCTTGATATCACCAACAAACAGCAAGTGCTAACTTTTTGTGACAGATAAAGCAACTAAATGCTAAATAACTCAAAAGTATCCATTCTGAGGCATTTCTCCGTTGGGGGCAAGGTGTGAAGATGGGGAGAAAATGGGCATTTATTATTCTTTACTATTTTATTTCCTTTATTTTTACTTCACTCTAATCTTTACTTTGTAACTGTTGTTTTCTTTTAAATTATAGGGTTTATATTTTTTTCCTTTTAAATAAGTAGTAGTTTCTACCTGAAACCAAAAGCACCAATTATGATTGTTGGATTACCAGAAGCCTTAATTATAACTCTGTTAACAATGTAACCTTTTATGGGTAACAACCTTTTATGGTTAAAAAAAAAAAAAGAAAACCCATTCTCACATGCTGTTTGTATTACCATTCAATAGTCTATATAACAGACTTTTGGGGCCCAATTCTTTGCCCGATGCAACTCCCATTAAGTTCACTGGGAGTTGAATGTTCATATCTGAAAGCAGAATTTGGCTTCTATTGTGGAAAATGTTTCCATAATAAACTCTTAAATAAGAGCTTTAGTTTTTGACTGTCCACAGCGTTGGAGGGGAAAAAACAGCCATATTAAAGCCAAATAAGACGAGGTAACTCATTGCATTGTTTGCCATATGTTTCCAATCAATATTTCTTGGCTGCCTGTAAGAATTCGCCTGTCTGATTTCACTGCTGGTGTGAGGGCTGTAAGAAACAAACTGTATTAACCTTGACTGCATTACTCACAGAGGCTTAAAGTACAGTTTGTCTGCTATAAAGTGGGGCAAGAAGGAGGAAAGAGGCTTTTCTGACCCAGTAGAGTACAAAAGCAGAATTTAAAAGCTCTCAGAATTTTAAAGGCTGGGGTATTGTTAGGGTATGGATGCTTTTTTTTTTTTTTTTTTTTTTTGCTGGTTTAAAATATTTTCGTCTCTTTTAATTGAATTCTGGGTGAAATATTTAGGCATGTTGGTGTTCAGGTCACATTTAGCTGTAATGGAAGTTTGGCGAACATGGTTCATTTTGGGAGATGGGTTGCACTGTTTGAGGCCAGAGGGATAAAGGGAAAGGCTTGCTGATGAGAAAGAAGGAGTAGAAGCTGACGATCTCCTGCTTCTGGGCACTGGTCCTCTACCCAAAATGACTAAGGGAACACACCGTCCAGTCTGTTACCACACACGATGAATGAGAAGTGCTGTAAGAAGGCAGGTATATGAGAACACACACAAGGATGTTGGTGTGCTGTGAACAGATGTGGCCTCCAACTGTTTGCCTTCTTTCTACCCCTCAGTTAAACACACAGGTATACAGCAAGATGAAATATGAAGTGAGACAGGATCAACACCATGCACTTGACATATGCACGTGCCCTGTGTCAACACTGTAACAGCTTTGAAAGCAATCACCTGGTATATCAGCTCAAACACTCACCATGTTTGCTGCCTGGTAAATGCTGTACCTACGTGGCCATATTTGTTAGAGGCTGATACTGTTTAAGTTGCTGCAGTTATTAGCATAAAAAGGCTGCAGTGTAATCATGGTGACCTGCATTATAGTAAAAATTTTTCTTCGGTTGTAATGGACAAGCTGGCTCTAGTATTCTTTGCAAAGCGAAGGTTTGTTTTCTTTTTGGTTCTGGTTCATTATCTAAACCAGATATGCAAGGCGGTATAATACAACAAAGCATATCATTGTCTCGCACAGCATTTGAGAATAGATCTATGTTGTTAAAGCTCCTTACAAATCAAATGTTTTCCTCCAGATAAATGCATTATGTTTCTCTGCCATTGAAACAGTTAGACACTGCTGTTTAGAAAACAGGGCACAAATTAACAGAAAGTTTTACAAAGCATCATGAAGGAAACATTTGTCCATATGATTTTTCCTTTCTTCAACCAATAGAAACTGGCATATTATGTTTAAAAGGTGCAGAGTCAACTTGAGCTGATCACAGAGAGAGCCCTGCTATGAGGAGACACTGTGAATCAGCTATAAGTTTAAAAAATGCATTAAAAAAACTCCATTTCTATTCAAATTCGGCTTTGTAACACACCCATGTTATTTTGGAGCAGATCCTCAGCTGTGTAGATCATTGTTGCTTCTCTGAAATCAGGAGAGCAGTTAAATTTACATCAGCTGAGGGGGATAGCTAAGGGAAAAAAAATAAGAATCGGAAGGCCTAATTCTCCTTTTTATGGCACTGTAACTTGGGGATAAAGGGAGTATTGTGATGCAGATAATAAGAGAATTAGGCCCCCAGAACCCTTCATGGACCTGGGACACAGTGAGTGCACATGAGTGTAAGCAGAAGTGTAAGTGAAGAGGCCGTCGGGAGATAGGGAATAGACTGAGGGGCAGTATACCATCCTGATAGGTACCTTCTGTGAAATGATTTTTGTTCAGACCTGTGTTACAAAGGTCTGTAGAATAAGAGGCTGGTGCAGGCTGAATCCACAGGGGAGTTTTTGTTTTGTTTTGTTTTGTTTTTTTATCTATATAGACAATTTCAAAGTGAATTCAGAGATGTTTAGCAAACAAAAAGTGTGATATAATCGTTCCCCCTGACCCTCCTCCCCTGGCCTTGCTTTGGACAGTTTTACAACAAAATGTTTTGTATTTTCTCACAGACACAGCTTCCCACCGCAGAGGGCTTTGCATAATTTATGTGTTTTCTCATTTTTTACATTGGAGACCAGTGCATCCCAGCATGACCCTATTTATGACTCCATTTCCACAGCATGGTTCCTCACTCCCAACCTACAGCCCCTTTGCCCTGCTGTGCCTCTTAGTCCCAATCTGCAGCCCCTGGCCCTGCTAGTGCCCCTCACTCCTGACCCACAGCTCCCTGACCCTGCTGGTGCCTCTCCCTCCTAGCCTGCAGCCCCCAGGTGCCCCAGAGCCAGGCTTGCAGCTCCCTGTCCCATCCCTCGTTCCCCCCCGCCCCTGCCTAGGCAGCACCCAAGCCCTGGATGCCACCTGTGGGAGGTGGCAGCTCCTGCAGTCAGAGTGTGGATCTTGGCTCCTGCCCAGCCCCTTTCCTGTGGGTGGCACAGTGGGTGTCTGTGGGTGGCAGGGGGGGAGAATGCAGGCTGCCTGCTGCAGGCTTGAAGCTCCCTGCCCTGCTGCTCTCCCTCTGGGGCTGCACAGCCCAGTGCGGGGAGACCTGGCATGGGATGGAGCCAAGCTGAGGCACCCCCTGCCTTTCCTACAGCAGTGGGGGCACATCTCTGCACTGCCACCGCTGCTTCACCTCACCTTGGTGGCCACAATGATGCGGTGCTTGATGGTGCAGTGCTCCCTCCTGCGCTAGGCTTTGCCCTCTGGGCTGTGGAGGCAGCTCCTGCCTGGAGCTGGTCCATCCCTGTTGCAGCCCCATGCCCCGCTGTAGGCACAGAATCTTATGACCCCAACTGCTGATATTGTGACCTCATTTGGGTTTGTGGCCCACAGTTCACTGCTGTTGTAGACTTTAGATGCCATAGCAATAAGCATTAAAAAATTAATATGTAGAATAAATAAGCTGGATGTATGGGGAGTATGGAAAACAGGAAATTTCCTACTAACTTTATTGGAACCAGGATTGGGCCTATCATTACTATCTATCTAATTGGCATCCCAAGATTTAAGGTATGATAATTTTGGAGAGTCTTGGTTGTAAGATCCAGCCAAGCAATTTATGCCTAAAAATCCTGCACACCAACAGATTGTAAAGAGATGTGTAAATGGTGAAAGTTTCTTCTTCTTTTTAAGTTACCCTATAGTTTTTAGAGTTCATACTGCACATACAGTAAATATTCACTGTTATTTGACTTCCTACATAGGCACAGATAAGTAGTCTCTTCTCTATGTCCCCTTTTCATTCTTCTTTCTGAAGATCAGCTGGAGACTGCACCAAACCATGAGCTGGAACAGTAGCCACAGTCCCTGTAAATGCTTCATACAGTGGCTCCAGGGCTATACAAGATATGGCCATGGAGCCACGGTGCTCTGGTGGCTACATCCTGGCCCCTCACTTGAACAATCTCAGAGCCCCGGTCTGTGAACCAGCCTTTGCATACCTAATCCTGTGCTCCATTGCTTCCCCAGATGAGTTAATGTCATGTGGACCCAAATTCATGCTGTGTCCTTTTTCAGTGCATTTATCGTGAAACTTTTAGCTGTTGCCAGCTGTCTGGGACTGCTGCATCAGCTTCAATAGAAATAAGGATTCTTGGGCCTGAACTGATGACCCCAGTAGTGTGGGTGTAGGACACTGTTGTGTGAATTAGAGCATGCAGTGATGATAGCTTTTTGCATTCTGCTCTCAAGGGATTATTTTTCTTTCTTTATGAACAATTACTGACTGAAAACTTTTGTTGAGGCTTAAATTGGAAGAGCATATTTTAAGGATTTATTTTTGTGTTTGGAAGCCAAAATTAACTTGTGCAAGAGTTAATTGATACCTAGAATATATTCTGTGCTGCTTTCCTAGGCACTGAATGACTGCCTGTTACCAGAATTGTTGCTATTGTAAGCTCTTAGTCTCGTAACAGATCTTCACCTTTCATCACAGATATTTCTATAGTTGTATGAAGCAAAGATAGAGACTGTTAGGGTGATATGGGTCCAGTTAAAGCTAATGAGAGTTTTTCCATTCACTTCAGTAGAGACAGGATTTTATCCATAGATAAAGAAGGCAAGAATGGACCTTCTAGTTTGACACAGTGCAAAAAACAAACTGTACAGTTCTGCCAAATGATTCGTCATGCACAAAACAGTAGACAGTTAGGACAGCTAGAAAGGCACTGAATCTAACAGTGAGCTTGAACCTCCCATCCTTAGTACCTTTCTAAGTACTAATCACCATGGCTGCAGACACATATAACAGTTGGACTGTGTCAAACTGTTACTGATATAACTGGTGTCACTAACGATAAGGTGACAGGCTCTGTGGATTGGGGAGAGCAGTGGATGTGATGATATACTTTACAAAGGCTTTTGACACTGTCTCCCACAACATTCTCTGTGGAAAGGAAGACTAGATGAAGGTACTGTAAGTAATTACATAACTGGTTGGATCATCATACTCAATGGGTAGTCACCAATGCCTCAATGCTACCTGGGAGGAGGTATCAAGTGGGGTTGACCAAGGGACTGTCCTGGGTCTGATATTGTTTAATATCTTAATGATTTGGACAATGGGGTTGAGTGCACACTTAGCAAATTTGTGGATGACACCAAGTTGGGTAGAGTTGCAGACATTCTGGAGGGTAGGGTTAGGATCCATAATGACCTAGATAGACTGGAAAAATAGTCTGCAATCAATCAGATGAAATTCAACTAGGACAAGTGCGAAATTCTGCACTTGGGCTGGAATAAATACAAATACACAAATAAATACAAATATGGACCGGGAAATGATTGGCTAGGCTGCAGTACTGCAGAGAAGGATCTACTGGTTACAGTAAACCCCACAACCCAATAGCATGTGTTTGTTGCAAAAATAATGAACAGCATATTGGATTGCATAATTAGCTGCATGGTTCAGGGGTGGAAGCTCAGCTGAAGGGTATTAAAAAAAATAATAGCCTGTGAAACGATGTAGGAGTTATGGTGGCCCCAAGGGCGGAAGCCCAGCTGAAAGGGGTAGAGAGAGGAGTCTGCCTGCCTAGGAGCCCTGGGTCAAGTGATAGAGATGATTGACTGGCCCTAGGGGAGGAGTTAAAAGCTCCCAGGGAGGGGAACAGAGAAAGAGGAGGCTGATGTTGTGATGGATAAGCACTCTTGTCAGGCCCAAAGATCTAGAGTTACCTCTCTCCCAAGGTCTCAAGAAAGACTGTAGGTTTTGCTTTTGTTTGTTATTTGTCTGCTGCTTTTCATAGATTTCATAGACATCAGGGCTGGAAGGGACCTCGGGAGATCATCGAGTCCAGCCCCCTGCCCAAAGGGCAGGAAGTCAGCTGGGGTCATAGGATCCCAGCAAGATAAGCATCCAGTTTACTCTTGAAGGTGTTCAGTGTAGGTGCTTGAACCACCTCCGATGGCAGGCTGTTCCAGACCTTGGGGGCTCGGACAGTAAAGAAATTCTTCCTTATGTCCAGCCTGAAACGGTCTTGCAGGAGTTTGTGACCGTTCGACCTCATCATCCCTTGGGATGCTCTGGTGAACAAACGTTCCCCCAGATCCTGGTGGTCACCCCTGATAAACTTGTAGGTGGCCATCAGATCACCCCTGAGCCTACGCTTTTCCAGGCTAAAGAGTCCCATGGCTCTCAGCCTGTCGTCATAAGGTCTGTTTTCCTGACCTCTGATCATGTGCGTGGCTCTTCTCTGGACTCTCTCAAGCTTCTCCACATCCTTTTTGAATTGTGGAGCCCAAAACTGGACGTAGTACTCCAGCTACGGCCTCACCAAGGCCGAGTACAAGGGGAGAATGACGTCCCGGGATTTGCTTGAGAAGCATCTATGGATGCAAGCCAGCAGTTTGGTCACTCTAGTAGCTGCAGCATCGCATTGCAGGCTCATGTTCATCTTGTGGTCAGTGATGATCCCCAAGTCTCTTTCTTCCATAGTGCTAGCCAGCGTAGCACTGCCGAGCCTATAAGGAAGCTGCAGGTTTTTCTTCCCAAGGTGGAGAACCTTCCATTTTTCGGTGTTAAACACCATCAGGTTCTTGTCTGCCCATTTACTGAGCTTGTCCAGGTTGGCCTGGATCACCCGCCTATCTTCTGGCGTGGATGCTTTGCTTTTGTTATTGCTTGTCTTATTTGTTGTGGGGATAAACATGCTCCCTATAAAGTAAATGGATTGGAACTGAGAACTGACTGGTCTTTCTGAGAAAACTGGCGCTGGGCCAGGCTAAAGGAGGGATACGCTGCTACATGTTGCATTAAGTGTCATTTACAAATCAAGGGAAACGATTCTTCCACTCTGTTCAGCACTGGTGAGGCCTCAATTAGAGTACTGTATCTTGTTTGGGCCCCACACTTCAAGGTGGATGTGGACAATCACAGAGCAACAAAAATGAGTGGCCTGGAAAACATGACTTATGAGAAGTCTGAAAAGGTTAGGGCTATTTATTCTGGCAAAGAGAAGACTGAGGTGGGGATTTGACTATATTCTTCAAATACCTGAAGGTGATTATAGAGAAGATGTAGATGCACTTTTCTCTGTGGCTATTGGGCTTAGGAGTATGAACAATGTCCTCAGGCTGCAGCAGAAGAAATTTAAATAGGAGATTAGGAAGAGCTTTCTGACTATGAGGGTGGCCAAACATTGGAACAGACCACCCAGAGAAGTTTGGGAATCTCCATCCCTGGAGATTTTCAAGACCAGGTTGGATAGACATTTGGTTGAAATGGTTTAATTAGGGATGATCCTTTCCAGTTGTACTGTCTTATGATCCTGTGATTGGGGATGGTGGACAAGTGGTGAGGGAGTGCTTGCACCCACAGTTCCAGGGGGATGACGATATATGGCTGGGGGCGTTTTTTCACTTTTCTACTTCCCCTTCTCATCTAAACAGGAGTTTAATAACCTTCAATAGCCTGCAGTTGACCAAGGTCAGCAGTGCGCTTACCTAACTTGTCAGCAGTGGGATGGGAGGGGGTTAGTACTTTTTCCTAAGGATTTTGCACAACCCCTCTGGGTTCTCTATAAAGACCAGCTGCACCTATTGTGGGACAAGAAAGTGTGTTAAAATCATCCTGTTACTGTAGCAAGAAATTGGATGACAGGTAATAAATGAGAATTGTACCACGACAGCATTGAGAATCACAAAATATATATGTTACATTTTTCCTTTGTGGAGGGTGAACTTGTAAGGTGGGAATTTTTGCTATTTGGGGCCCATGACAGGGAAACAGGAATAATAGCTGCCCCTGAACACATCCACTCTGGTTTCAGATCTTATTGCTCTATAAATAACAAGGGGTGAACAGGTAAGCTTCTTGCTGTGGTCACTGCCTGACAGAAAACTGCTTCCTCTTCACAGGGACTTGCAGCAGAACTGAATATGTCATGGATTCCCCTGTATTCATACATGGTTGCTAGGGCCATATTTCTTCCTGGGTTAGTGTAGCACACCTAGCATGGTTGCCAACTGTCACTAATCTCCACTGAACATGTTCAAGAGGGTTTTGTTGGCCTTACAATATCTGACTGTTACTCCATTGGGCAAGCTCAAGTTGTATTTTGAAAAGTTCCTTCTGACCATACCAGATGGCATTACGCTTAGACGTACAGTTTTGGGTTTGCTGGGGAGGTGGAGCAGGAGGAGCACAATGAGGAATTGTGGTCCATTAGGGAGGGAGCACACAGCTGGCTGTTAGAAAGATAGCTCTTATTGAACTATAAGAGTAAAGGGAGCTCAATGATTTTAAAAAATGCCAACAGAAGGAAACAAGGACAGGGGAAGGGGAGGAAATTACAGTAGAGTTTTGGCTGTCTACTAGAGTGGCCAGCTGCAGCACCTGAGAAGGAGTGGTAAGGATTGATTCAGTTTGAGATACCCGGAGGACTGCTTGGTGTGCACATGTAACACTGAACCAGTTCAGAATAGTACTTTTATTTTCCAGGTGTACTTTTGAACCATTCAGGGAGGCTAATCCCTTAAACAGATGATTTCTATTTCTGTCCACTTCAGGTTTAAGCCAAATTTAAAATATTCTAAGTGTCATATGTGTCCATAAACCTTAATCACTTTTTCTATGTATTATATTCCTCTCTTCCCACCTGCTTGGGGCAGGGATTGTGTTTCCCTCTGTACCTAGTATGCCATGGCTCCTACAGCAGCAACAGGACAAATAGGCCATGTTCATTCCTAGCATAATGCCACTGAATTCAGTGGAGGCATAACAACAGGGATGAATTTTGCACACTGCATTTAAAAGACATTGGAAACGAATTTGATGCAGCATATGCATTGAGCAAGGGTCAGAAAATGTGCAGTCAGCTTTTCCAGGATCCAGACAAGAACAATGACTGTCCCTGGGCTGGAATAAACACTCTTACTTTTTGAATCGGCTATTGTTTCTCTGAACACTGGTACGGAGGACACTGCTTCAGATTCATCTTTGGTATTGTGCTTTAGTCAGCAGAGTTTCATCACACATGAGTGTGATTCCCTGCAATTGTTTTCTTGAAAGAATTAATTATTTCAACAGAAGAAGTTTTAAAATTAACTTGCTTCCTTTTGGACTGTGTTTTTCCCCTTACAATGCGAGTGGAAGGAGAGTTGATCACTTAGAAGCTTTCTGCTTTATAAAGTCAATAACCTGCTTATGGATTGAGTTGTGGGGTCTTATTGGTTATTTGTTATTTTCTGTTTTTGTAAAAGGAAATAGCAGGATGATTGTGTTATGGAGTGAACATAGTACCAGCACTGAGACAGACCCAGGGATCCTTGTTCCTCTGTTCCTGCATCTGCCATGGACTTGATGTGTGACCTTTCGCTAAAACAGAATTGTTGCAGCATTTCATTATTGAATGCATACAAAGTGCTTTGCAAGCACCACATGTTATTTTAGCTGCCTGCTCAGCAACATAACCACTTAAGCAAGATCTGCTGGAGCAAAGGTTATACATAAAAATAAACCTTATTTTGTTTAGGAAGTGTGTCTTATTTAATGATTTTTTTGAAGCTTTACTCTGCTTCATACTGGGAGACGCAGAACCCAGCAATCTGGCATTGTAGTCCATTGTTCTCAGTTTCAGAATGGTAGAAGATGATGACATCATAATCACTGAAATATTAATTTGTTTCTTTAAATAACAGTAATAGTGCTAGATTTATGAAGGTAGTAAATAAATTGTAATCTTGAAGTGTGCCTTGGGTAACTTTTTGAGAAATGAGATAAATTTCAAAATTAAAAAGGTTATAACTGCAAGTCTTCAGTATTTAGGTTTTTATACTGATAGCTTGTTTTGTGTACTGGAAAAATAAAATTGAAAAAATATTCAGCTAAAGGAGAGAGAATTTATAATATTTTTCCCATTATCTGTACATTTCTATAGTGATTTTTTTGCCACAGATTCCTTATTTCACCAAGAAGTGACCTTGAAAAAATGATACGGTAGTCAAGTTGAGCTTGTGTCATGAAGAAAGTGATATAAAATTATTACTCTGTTCTCTGTCTAGAGAAGTATTTATTTATCCCAGGGTGGGGGGAGTGGGGTGCAGTTGTACTCCCCACTTTGATTCCTGTTCCACCCAAACTTTAAAACCAACCACCTGCGAGGAGCAGCGGCATTTCTATTCAGATAGTGCTGAGAGGCAGTTCACTTCGTTCATTACCATCTCCTTGATTCCTGTTAATCTCTTTCCAATTCACAGGTGTTAATGACTCTCTTCTTTTTTAATGGTCTTGATGTTTCACTATTCAAACTATATTTTCTTTTTCAATTTTGCTGTCTGTTAGCCATTCCTGGTAATGTTTCTTGTATTTTATAGCCTCACAGACTGTTTTTAACTCTAGCTAAAAACCTTATCTCAGGTATGGTAATATTAACTCAGGTGTAGAAATGATTGACAGTGTCAGTCATTGGAGGCACTGTCAGGTTGCTCGAGATGCTAGATTTTGTTTTATGATGTATGTTTAACTATAATGACTACAGGACTAAAGATAAAATATCCTTTGACTTTTTTGCTTTTTTTTTTCTTCTTTTAAACAAACTTTATGTATACTTGCAATTCCAATAGTTATATTTATTTTTTGCTTTGATATTAAACTGAATAGAGGTGTTACCCCCTTACCTAATACTAAAGCTTCTAGTTTCTCTTCAGTTGGAGATAAATGTGTATTGTGTTATATGAGGATGCACCACACCATCTGAACCCCCATTTCAAAATCTTAGAGCTGCCCTTGGTATTTACACTACCATTACAGTGCAGTTACTAGGGGTGCACTGATAAAGATTTTTTGGGCTGATACCAATGGCTGATTATTAATGAGCCATATTGGCTGATACTGTTCCAGTTGCTGATATGCAGCCCAGCAGCTTGGAGAGCAGTGTCTGGCTGCTAAGTCTGTTGGAGGGAAGGGGTGTGGGGAGGCAGATTGAGACCACCATTGGATGGAGGGAGTGGGGCTGGGGCTGAGACAAATGCTGCCCAGGTGGGGCAGGGCAGATTATGGGACAGAGCCACAAGCAGCTCGTCCAGGGTGCATGGGATGGGGGCTAGAGCCACCCCAGAATTAGCTGTAGCCCCCCTCCCAGCGCTCCTGCCCCCCTCTGGAAAGAGCCGGGTGCTGCCTGCAACCCCAACCCACAGCAGCAGCCCACCCTTGCCCTACCCACAGATCTGGGGGATATGTGCCCCTTGTGCCTCCCCTGGGGGTGTGCACAGCAGCATGAGCTACCCCCCTGCCCCTCATTGGCTGGGCAGTGCCTACTCCAGCTCCACATTGATCTGCCCCTCCCATGCCCCTTCCCTCCCCACACCACTACCCCCCAACAGACTTATCTGCTGGATGCTGCTCTCCAAGCTGCCAAGCTGGCCACGTGCTTGCTGGAACTGTGTACGTGCATGCAGTATTTATTGGTGACATAATTGGCCATATCAACCAAAAAAAGCTGATTGCCTATAATGTCAATTTTCCTTTTACTGGGGTTGCTATGATATGGACTGATGTATTGGTACACCCCTAGCAGTTGCATGAACTTGGCTCCCCTATTTGACTAAAAACAGCTTGGGCAAGATTCTGCTTTTAATTAAACCTCATAGTTTAGAGGAATTGGTAATTTTTGTTATATAATGGTTGCAGATCCACACTGGTATCACTGAGGAGAGAATCTGGGTCCATAGTATATACATTATAATTTTAGACTGGAGTATGGAAGACTGTAAACTAAATACTTTGTGTTAACACTTTGAGGTAGACTTATCAGTACTTTCCCAGCATTTAGTCACAACAGATGGGACATGATAGGAATCCTAGTTCCTAAATGCTCAGGTAGAAGAAATGTGTTTTCTTTTTGACCCAGAAGCTTAAAATATCCTTGACTGGTCATGATGGAAGAACTAACGCTTAAAGAGCAAAGAGACAGCTCGCTTATCAGGCTGTCAGGAAGAATAGAGAGTTGAAAATGTATTTGGTCTAATGAATTGAATAAGTATACAACAACACATGCAGCATGGTTAACAGACACAACATAAGGAACACAACTTGCCCTGCATGGAAAAAAGTGTATTTTTTTAACCCTTTTAATATGATAGAAATAAGATGCTCTGCTATAGTTCCTACAGTCCGTGAACAACATACGTTCTTTGAATGAAATTAGACATTGCTCCTGAAGTTTGTATTAAACTATTTATGCCATTTTTAGGCTTATTGGCAATACTCCTTCCCTTCCTTTCTCATATATTTTATACTTATGCCAAGCTTCGAAGCAAGAAGCCAGCAAGAAGGCTGCTTGGATAAACAGTGTTTTTTGTAGTACCAGGTACATCATTTATGTATATACAGTCACATATCTTAGCTAAGAATGGCTACACCACTGACTTAGTGGATCAGGCCAGACACTGCTGAGAAGCAGACTGCACAAGAATAAAGAGATATATTTTTTTGTTTGCATCAAAACCTAATAAATACATTTTGGCCAGGGAGAGAGGAGCCAGGTATGGTGCCTGTTTTGGAAAATCTGATTTTCTTTTTCTTATTTCAAATTATGCCCACGCCAGTGTGTGTATAATTAATGTCACATGGCCATTTAGGTACTTGACTTGGTGTCTGTATGCCCAATTTACACTGAGTGTACATGTATAATTACTAGCACCTGTAATTTGCAGGTACAAAAATAAGGATGTGATTAAGGTGCACAGAAACTTTGAGTTCCTATACTGTCAGTATTAATTTTTCTCACAGTTCAAAGAGAAGGTATTCTAAATATCTGTAGTAGTGTATTTAAGAGCAGTGTTTGACCCACTATGCATTGTATTGTGGTTCAAACAGAAATCAACAAACACAAGTAGGTGCTCCAAGCCCGGCCCCTGACGAGAAGAGCCCCATGCAGCCCCAGCTGCAGCCCGCCCCACCCTGTGCAAATCTGGGGGGCACATGCCCCTCCCCCGCAACTCCTCCTGGCGTGGAAGCAGTGGCGGAGCTGCCTCCCCTCCCACAAGCTGCAGCTGTACCACCCCCTGCCTCACCTGGGCAGTGCCTACCGCTGCCCTCTGCCTCACCGCAGGGGGCATTGATCTGCCTACGCCATGCCCCTTCCCTCCCAGCTCCCGTTTCACTACACCGGACTTGCCAGCTGGAGGCAGCTGTATCGGAAATGGGATCGGTATCAACCGATATGCCTCCTTAAATATCAGCTCTCCATCTCGGCCTCCAAAATCTCTATCAGTGCATCCCTACTATTTAATGGTCCAATAGAATTTTATAGAAATTAGTAGCTCTTCTGCATCCTATAGAATGTTATAGGTTGGCTAAAATAATCTGTGGGAAGAGATGTTGAATCAAAGAGAATTAAGCTGTGTTGTCCACAGAAAACATTGATGAAGAACTGGAGGCAGAAATAGAGAGATTCACATAGGTTTTCTAAGGCCAAATTTACTTTTCAAAAGCATTTTGATTTTTATGTGTAAAAGGCATTAAATAAATATGAACTCTTTCAGAAATAATGCTTTTTTGGAGGTGGTCAAAACTACTCTTTCAGTTTAACCTATTTGATTTACTAGGGTGGCTCACATAGAAGCTGTGAGGGAGAACATGTTTTGTTAGGCTGCAAACAGTAGGTTCAGTTCAGTGCTGTACACAAGTCTAAAATGACTGTCTGGTTACTACATCCCTCTTCTCCACCCACACTGTCTGATTTCTTACTCTCAGCAAGCGTGTTAAAGCTTGACAGGGTGATCCAATCACATTCTGATTTTGCAATAATATGAACCCAAATAGAAGTATTAAGAGAGAAAACTGCCAAATTTAGTAAGCACTAAAATGTGCCTAGCCAAGTTTATTGTATTGTTCTAGGGATACTCAACATTTTGTTTGCACAGTACCATATTTTGAGGGTGTGGCTGACTCCAGCCTTTCCTGCCTCCTCCCTCTGTTTTCTGGATACATCCACAAATGTCCATGGAAGTGCTAAATCTGTACCTTGAGTGACCTTTACCATTGAGGAAAGTAAATCACTTCTGGCAGGAGTCTTCCAAGAATATCCCAGGAGGAACTATTGCCTGTTAGTGTAAACAGATCTAATTAAAGATGGATCTTCAAGGTTTGCTACATTTGCATGGTATTCAAACTGTGGTGCTTTCTAAGGAGACAAAAATGTTGCAAGCGAGTAAGATGTTGGTTTAAATAGAGATGTATTTTGAAGCACAGAGTGAGTTGGAAGCTGAACTGAGAAGTTATATTTCAAATTTGCCCTGAAGTAACATCCTGAAGGTTGAATGGGTTCTGGTAACTAGTTATGGGCTCTAGTAACTTGGCAAGTAACACTTCTGGGATATGATGACCTTGTTCTGAAAAGAGAAAAGAAAGGGTAACCCCAGAAACGTAAAGAGAATGGACATTTGAAACATAGGAGTGGCCATGGAGTCTAGTCCTCTGCATTTACAGGCTGTTGTTAACCAAAACCTCATCTACTGATGAGTCTTGTTAGCAATTCTACCTCTACTATATTTTGTTAGCCTACTGGGTCCACTGTTAATCTCAGTCAGTTGGTCTGTCTGAGCCTGTCACCCCATCATGGCTAACGTGGTCAAGGCATACTAGCACTGTGTAAGACAGGGCTGTCCAACTCCTGGGTGGCGAGGGGGCTGCAGACCCAAGTGCCACATGCTGTGGGACATCCTGCCTGGGGACCTCCTGCTGCACAAACAGCCAGCTCCTCCCTCTCACTGCACACAGTCCAGCTCTGCTCATAGCCTCACGTGTGGTCTGGCTCTGCTACTGACTGTGCATACAGTTGGCAGCCTGGCTCTGCTCCCTGTCATGTATGCAGCGTGGCTTCTCTCCCTCCAGTGATGTGCAGAGCAGAGGTATCACAGACCCGTCATTGCCCCCCCCCTTTCTCTACTCTGTCTTGCCCCTCCGGAGTGGGACAGGAAACGGGAGCCAGAAGAGAGAGGGGAAGCTCAGAGCCCCTAGCCTCCATAGAAGCCTGAGCAATGTGGGGAGAGGTGGCCAGGTAGGAGCCTGTGTGCTACACGTTGCCCCTTCCTAGACCCAATAGGCCAGGGGCAGGCAATTATTTTGGCTGGAGGGCCACTTAATGAGTTTTGGTGAGCTGTTGAGGGCTGCAAGGCTGGCCCCGCCCTGTGGTCACCATTGGGACTGGCTAACTGCTGACCTTTGCCACTGGACGTCCCTCCCCTTGCCTCTGGAAGTACTCCTTTTGGGGTGGGGGTTAGCCATACTGGAACTAGAAAAAAAGATTTCAAAATTCAAACATCTATAATAATATATTTTAATTTTATCTTAAATATATATTTTTATCCCAATTTATGTGTTTGTGCTGTATATATGTAAATGACTGCATAATAACTCAAAATGAAGTCTTACTCTTGTATATTGTGGTGGTGTGAGGGGGTATGGTGTTTGTGGGGGGCTGTGTGTGTGTGTGTGTGTGTGGATGTGTGTATACGTAGGATGTGGGGAGTGTGGGTGGGTATGAGGTTTGTGGGGGGAGTTGTGGGGTGTGGAGGGGGAGGGTGGCTGGGGGTGTGTGTGGGTCCATGGGGGTGGGGTGTGTAGCAGTAAGTGGGGCTCCCCCCAGAGGTGCGCGGGTGAGAGAGTGGGGGAGGGCATGGGTGGGTGCAGTGCTTGTGGGGTGCGTGATTGTGTGTGGGGAAGGGTGTGGTTGTGGGGTTTGTGAGGTGTGCATGGGAGCCCCTACATGTGTTCTCCTGAGCTGGTCAGCATCTGCCTCTGCCCCTACCCTGCAACAGTCCAGAGCCCGCATGCCCTGCAGTGCTTCCCTGCCACTGCCAAAAGCGTGGCACCCCCCAGCACACGTCACACCCACTATGCACCACCTGGCTGGTGCATCCTGCTGCCCCTGGGCATGCAGCAGTGCTGAGGAAGCTTCTTTTGGATATTGCCGCTGCTGACCCCAGCCCCACAGTAGTGGCAGGGGCCAGTGCGCACAGCCCTAACCCCATGTGTCCTATGCTGGCTGTGGGCTCACCTTCCAGGCTGATCAGCCAGGCAGAAAATGTTGCTTGGTGCGGGGGGGGAAGTAGCCCCTCCCCTCTGCCACTGCCAGGCAGGTTTTGGTACGGCCACCCGGAGCCTGCGCCCCCTGGGCTGCCCTGCTGCTCCATCACAGCCACCTCTGTACTGCCTTGTGGCTGCTCCATGCTGTCATCACTGCCGTGCATAGGCACAGTGGTAGCATAGGAGAGAAATCGCTGCTCAGCATGGGATAAAAGTGGACCCTCCCCTTCTCCTACCACTCCCACTGCCTGTACTTCCTGGTTCAGCCGCCTGGAGCCCATGTGGGGCTGCCCTGCATCTGCTTTGTGTTGCTACCTCTACTTGGCTGGGTACCCCAGAGGTGGAGGTGACGTGGTGTAGACACAGGGCAGCCCCACACAGGGTCCAGGCAGCTGCACCTGGAAGTGCTGGTGCTGGTGAGGGGGAGGAGCCATTTTTTTTCCTTGCTGAGCAGCAGTTCCTATCCTGCATCACAGCTGCTCAGCCTGGGCAGGCGAGCACAGAGATGGCGTGGGGCACACAGGGTCAGGGCTGCATACTCTGGCAAAAGGAGCTGTTGCTGCCCAGGCTGCCTAGAAAGGCACTGCAGCTGTGGAGCAGCCCCAGCCCTTCTGCATGCCCATGGCTGGGCTGTGCCTTGGCCGGGAACCAGCCGTGAGTCGGACAAAGCTTCCAGTTGGACGGTCCAGGTATAGACAAGAGGGGTATAGGTTGTAGTTGTGTTAGTCTAAGGACATAGGCAGACAAGGTTTTTTGGTAAATCTGATAGCTATTATTAGACCAATTCAAATAGTTGGAAAAAATTTTCTTTGCAAGCTTTTGGGTACAGATACCCTTCATCAGGCTGAGGAAGGGTCTGCAGTTAGTCTGTGCTCCTCTTGACCAACTGTGGATGCAACCTCAGCCTGACAAAGGGTATTTGTACCCGAAAGCTTGCAAAGAATTTTTCCAACTATTTAAGTTGGTCTAATAAAAGATATCAGATTTACCAAAAGAACTAGGTATAGGCAGTGGCACTTAAGGGAGCGATGCATCTGACATTTGCATACAATTCACTCCCAAGTTCAAGGGACCCCGTATCAATTTACAGCTGGGTTGCCCTGGATGGTCTTTTAACATCAGCCTACAGGGAGGGTCAAAATTAGTAGCCTCCAGAGTGGTTGCAAGATGCCTCTACCCATATTGTCATGACACCCTACTATTCATCACAGTACATTTAAATTCAATAGCCAAACTTTTTTTAACTAAATATCTAAATTTATGTTGCCAAACCTAGATTTAAGCACCTAAGTAAGCAGCTTGCTTTTCTAAAGGGAGCTGCTTTGAAAATTAGGACACTTATTTTGGTTCTTAAGTGTGAATTTGAAAAGTACCCAGTTGTGAAAACCTTGGCTAGTCCTACAGAGGTAGGTAGTGGTATTAGTTTTAAATTAGCTCTTTTTATTTATAGAATTCACTGGATGAGATTTTCACTTATGCTGTGGGCGTGTGTTCTGGGTGAAAGAGCAAGGGCATTGTCAAAGGCTCTAAAAATACCCCAGTGCAGGAACTGAGGAAGGGGGCCTCAGATTGTCTTCCAAAGAGAGGGCTGAGAGTGAGGCTTGGGGTTAGACTGGCAAGGGACAGATGATGGTATGTTCAGATTCTAGGTAGCACTGCTGCTAGTGGGCAGTCAGTGACCAACTGCTGGAGGCTGCTCTGGCTGCAAGAGCAACCCAGAATTGGGAATTGTTTTAAGCTATTCTGGAATCTCAGCCCTTGCCTCCCCTTGGGCTGTAAGTTTTATGGTGTACCTTTAAGGAAATCTCACCCAAAGTATGTCATGAATGTAAGTCAATATATTCTTTGCATTGGGTAAATTTGAAAGATAGGTAAAGTGACAGCAATTAAGTGTCACAAAAAGGAAATCTTAACCTGGAGCCCACTCACCTTCCAAAAAAGTTTATTTTTGATTTGGAGCTGGGACAGAATTCTCACTGACTTATATGGAACTTATTGGCACAGAGTACTGAAAGCATCAGACCCTTGAAGCGATAGGAATATAGTAAAATTATGCTATTGATTTTTTTTTAAGAAAAAACCCAAAACAAGACTTCTAAATAGTGGCACTAGGTTTTTAGCAAAATAAGCATCAGCAGAAATGTCAAGCTTTGTACTTTGACCTAAAGCAACTCAGAGGGGAAACTTGTAGCAGTGCCCATGTCAGTAGATGCCCTGTGCCAGGAAGTCAATGAGATACATTTCCAAAGAAGAACAGCTCTGCAATAAGCATTGAGTAACAGTTGCTAATTAACAAGTATATAGTGCTTTTCATCCTGAGTCCTTTAGAAACATGAACAAAATTACCATCTGGGAGTGGTACACATTAGCCATATGGGTATTCTAGGATAGTTGTATAATCACGTATAACAGGGCTTTGAAAACTGGATGAACCTCTGATTTCATTCCTCCTCCTCCCTTCCGAGAAGCACCATCATTTCCTTTGAATGTGGAGTTCTTTCTAAATCTTGTGGATACTTGGCCGGATGTTGCTGTAAAGTACTTAAGCATACGGACAGAGCCTGCTCCACTGTCTGTGCAGATCAGGCTTGTCCAACATATGGCCCACAGGCCGCCATGCAGCCCACCAATCCGTTTTCTGAGGCCCGAGGTGCTGCGACGGGAGATGAAAGTAAACAGTATTTACTTTCGTTCCCATCCCTTGTCCCTCCCCCAGCCCCTCAGCAGCTTCCTAATGGGGGGGAGGAGGGTCCTTTAGCCGGCCCACTGGGAGATAAAAAGTTCATGATCTGGCCCCACATTTGGCCCCACATTCAAAAAGGTTGGAAACCCCTGGTGTAGATCCATGCTTGTGGTTGTATATTTCATTACTGACACAAAGAGTATCACTGTTGTTGTTTATTCAAATTAGTGATGCTGAATAGAATTTAAAAATGGCAGTGGAGTTTTTATTTCTTCCTTAATCAATGAGTGTTGTAGATACGTTACATAATCATCTTAATGCAGAACACTAGATAATGATACTGCTCTAGAGGAATCTATGTAATACAGGGATGCACATTTTAAGGGAAGTGATGTCTTATTATTAATTTAGAGGAAGACTGATTACAGGGAATGGTGGGGAGTTACCTTTACGTTTTTAGTTGGTAGCTTGTGGTTGTTTCTCATGGGACAATAGACACACCTGTCCCAATTGTGATCATATACTGGGTTCCCCACTGGTTTACCTTACTGGCTTAAGAGAAGTTACTTGGGATATCTGTCAATGTTATACTTGAATTGGACCATCAAACTGGAGGCTGCATGTCTGTTTTGCTTATCACTAACATAAAGCACATGCTGATCAATTAACAATGAAGGTGGGTGGCCTCACTTTTTTGGTAACATTTAACATGTTTGCTTTCTCAATAGCCTCATATTTCCTAAGTGCAAAATGGGCTTTACTGAATGAACTTTACCTTACTATGGTGGTTAAATTCTGGATTAGACATTCCAGTTATGAATATCAATCCTAGTTTATGTTCAGAAGTAATGACTGTAATATTAGAACCGTTTTGTTTTAAGATGATTTGGGATTTAATGCAGAGAAGCGCTGGAATTATAATTTCAGGAAGTGTGGAAGAGGTGCAGCTTGCATTGCTGATTCTTATTTGAGCATCTTTGAACAATTTGAGGGCACCCTGTGGTGTTTCTTGCATTCCCTGGTGAAGTCCCTTCATCAGCAAGATGTGTAAAGCTATGCTTTATTTTAAGAACAAGAATAGTCATATTAAGTTCAGTGATACAGTGGAGCTTTAGAGCATCATAAGCAACATCTTTTTCCTCTGTGATTTTATGGGTGTAAGAGATAATCTAATCCCACAGGTATACAACTGCAAAGAAAAGGTGCCTGAACAAATGCATGCCTTTCATACTGTTTCCCCTGTGGTGCTTTGGGTACATGTTCTGGGAAATCGCAAGTCATTTTACAAGAAATGTTTCTTTCAGTAATTGTTTATATGAGAAAAGATACAGTAAAGAACTTTGGAGAGACAAAACACATAAAAGCTTTGAAATGAAAACAGAAGGTGATAAAGGTGTTTGAATGTAGATACAATATAGTAAACAGAAACTAATGAAGTCATAGGTGCTTAATTGTGATTTGCTGCCTTTCTGGGACAGTAGGCCAGGGAAGTAGCACTTCTTCAGCATGGTCAGGGTTGCTGCCCATACAGTCACCTAGAAAGATGAGAGTGATGTGATCAAGGTTCTGCCTTTTCATTGTTAAGATTACCTACCTATGGCATATGGAGAGCTGGCAAATACAGATCCCTTTTTCACTGAGTCCTGTGAATGATATTTTTTTGATAGCGCTAGAAGAACCAGACAAGTTATACAAACATTAGTTCTCTCTGTTTTGTGTCAAGGGATTTATTGTACTGTTGTCTCAGGATGAATTCACTCCTCTTTTTTGGGCCATCTCAGGACCTGTGCATCTTTTTTATTTCTTTGTTTTCTGTTGTGCCCAGGGAGAAATTCTGGGCAATGTTTGATCATCTGTAACTCCCACTGAAATCAATTTGAGCTGCAGGTGCTCAGTAGCTGTTCATTGTATCTCAGGATTGGACGTCCGTCAGTCATGAGTGGGCATTTTTTTATTAGCATAATATCAGTCATTCAGCTGTTATCTTTCATTGGACTAACTGTACAGTGGGAAGACCACTTTGTGCCCAAAAGTTTGTTTAACATCTCTCCTAACTCTACAGTTGGTCCGGTTTCCTGGACTGTTGCAGTTAGAGCAATACTTCAACCATATTACAGCTTGGATTTAGGATATGGTCCCTCTCTGGTATGGGATATGTTAAAAGATTTCCCTATTCTTAAAGAGTTTTGGAATTCAAATAGAATGAATAATTTAGTTGTAGCTAAAAGAGGGGAACAAAAAGTTAGACAGTTTTAATCCTATTTGTTTTGCTTAAAAGGGGAGTCTACCTGGAATTAAGCTGTTCAGAGGAGAGAATAATGAGCATTTCATACCTCTGCATCAGTTATCATTTCCAAGCATAACTCCAAATATCAGAAGGATGCCTTGATTTTTAACATGTAGCTCCAAATCCTCCATCCACACAAATAGCTGTTCCCAAGAATTTGGACTTCTAGTATTACAAAAGGAGGGACACGTGCAAATAAATGAAAGTACAAGGTGAAGTTTTATCCTGATGAAGTCAATGTGAGTTTTAACACTGATGTTATGAAGTTAAAATGAGTTTAATCATAGACTTAAATGGGACCAGAATTTCATCCACAAAGAACACAAGTCAATCACATTATGTTACTTTAAAAGTCATCTTTGCCTTTGTTTTTACCTTTTCCTTTTTGTTGAAATAGATAAAAGACAAGGGGCCTGATTTTGCTCTGTGGAATATAAAGCCTCCTTTGGCTTCATCAGGAACAAGATTAAGTTAAAATTGGTAGGGGAAAAACATTTCTTGAGATGATATGGCAATCAGTAGGCTGTTAAAACAACCAAAATTAGTATTTAAATGTACTTGACAATATTTTTTTTCTGTAGTATTTCCTTTCTATGGTAAAGGTCCATGTAGAGTACTACCTGGCTTCAGCTATGCTGTGTGTGCACCTACTGGCAGGCTGGGTAGCTGTAGTAACTTTGACTGCGAGTCCCTCAAAGGCTCTGGAATGCTACTGAGTATACTTGGTGCATGGGAGCAAAAGATGTCTAGTACTGTAACATATACTTGATATATTTGACTTGAAACATCACTGTTAGTAGTGGAACACTGAGTTACAAGACTTCCATTGGCTTCCTCTGTAGCATAGAAACAACTGCCAGAAAGGAAGAGGTTAAATGTTATACACCATTTTTGCTTGACTGAATAGCACAGAGTAGTAGGGAATTTTCATTTTAGTATTGGGCAAAGTGAATCCTCTTTTCTGCTCAGTTAAATCATAACAGTTGTTGATTAATGGTAGTATTTCTGCATCACTTATAATTGCTTAGTATTCTGGGCCAAATACTGCTTATTAAGAACCTGCCATTGGTGTTTGTCATAAATATCTCTCTAGTTTCATTTGAATAAGTCATAATATTGATACACCGTAGGAGCAAAGAATGACCATGGCATTGATTGTATTTTTAAACCTGAAATGGAAGAAAATGCAAGGATAGGTCTTGAAATTTACATATCTAAACAGAGAAAAGGCATGATGCAGATAATAGAGGGCTATAATTAATTGAACCCACTTACAGAGACTTCAAGGGGCTCTAATGACAATGTTGTAACCAGAAGAACAAAGCACCAACAGCTTGAGATGTTATCTGTGAAATCCTGAAGTGTGTGTAAAGCTTTATTAATGGATTTCCTGTGTTGTCTTCAGATATTTTTGATGGATATCACAAGATTTTAATTGGAGAAACATGTTTTATTAAAAACTTCCTCTGTCCTTGTTCATGCTTTCCTTCAGACAATTCTGTTTGTTTGAGAGAAGAAAAACAAGAACACTAAAATCTGTTTTTAGCTCCACCCAAATTTCACTTCAGTGTGGCTTGAATGGGTGTAATGAAGAGAAGAAGAATTTGGCTTGCAGATTTTGAACATACAGCTGGACTTCAAACTTCATGGGCAGCTCATTGTTGGAGGGTGGAATTTCAACCTCTTGTTCAACAGTTTACTGGTTGAACTGAAGACTCATTTACATCCCAGAGTCTTATTAGCTAATAGACTGTGAAAGATCCACTGTGCTTTCCTCATGCATTAAAAATCACTTCTTTCAAGGATGTGTTAGGACTTCCTGGAAATAATACCTATCTACCCCATGAAGACACCAGTGTTATACTATGAGCTACCACTAGAATTTTGTTGAATCTGTTACAACACACTAATATTCACTAGGTAATGTGAATCAGTCTTCCACTTGATTGACAAAAAAGTATCCTTTTAACAGATGGCTGGGGTAACTGCTCAGACTGGGACTATTTTAACTAGTTTGTTAAAAACCCATAAAATTATCAGTGTACCTGTATTTTTCATCAGCTTTCTGCATATATAGGGCTCTCCCGCCTTTTAAGAATCTCATGGTTACATTGTAGATTTGTTGGGAGTAGTATATTTGCTCCCCAGCCCTCTATCAGCAGGTCTGAGCAGTGTACATTAGGGAGGGTAACCTGAATCTGTGGCTGAACACCTGGAGTCCTGATTTTCTCTGATTCAATAATTTTGGGTTACTTTTTTAAATCTGAAAATTGGGGATTTTTTTTGTCAGATAAAACCAGGATCCTGGCTGATCACTAGCACTTGTTAACTGGAACACTTGGTAACTCTGTCTAATCTCATTTTACACTTCTTTAAATTCGTGAAGGTAGAACTAGTCTATCTGCCATGTGTTGTGGAAAAACTGCCAGTCTTGGTGACACAAGGGATGTGTAAAAGTGAGTGCTGTGTTAAAATGTGGTGTCTCTTCACGTACATGAAAGGCAAGATCTTTCAGCATGTTAATTGCATATTAAGGATTCTCTTTAATCCCCCACTTGTGACAGTAGATGGTGGTTTAGTCTAACGAGGCAAAAATATTATTACATATTTAATAACCCCCCAAATAGGGCCTGTCTGTTCTAGGAAAATGACCAGTTGCTGATAGTAGTTGTCAGTAGTGGATTCCCCGTAGCATCTCATCAGCTGGTGTTGAAAATAGTTTACTGTGAATACAGGTGGGACAAATATGTATTCAGCGTTACAGAATCCCAAGAGCTGGCAGACCACGAACTCAGTCACACTTGCTGTGATAGGCCTAAGCATGCTTGTTTCACCTAATAAAACTGAAGTAATTGTAGCAATAAAATCTATTTCAACACTCACTCAGGGAAGCTAACAAGGGGTGGGGTGCAGATAAGCATTGTCAGCAGTCTGCCATTTTCCTAGCATGGACTAAACTTAGAGGTTCCACCCAAGAATTTTCGACATCTTTTCAGTCTTAGTGGGAGTGCCATCAGATTGCGGTAATCAGAATTTGCCCTTTTTCTCGAAGTTCCTCCTTTGTGGTAGGTCATTAAATCAGATTAATAAGTTTATGCTGCTTTTTAGATGCATGGTGTTTTCAGTTTTCTGGCTTCTTCTAGGTGCTGTGTCTTCTAGGCAGCATCCTGCTCTCCCCACACATTATCAGGAAGGTCTCCAAGGAGATGCAGCATATGACACAAAATTGTTCATTATGTATCTTGCCTATTTTAGGAAATATGCTTGATACATGGAGTGCATTGGGCAGCAAATAACAGCCTGCAGGGTACTGAGCATTGTGGCACTGGATGTTTTACCACTTATCATGAATTAATTGTCCCATAACAACATTGGTGGCACATGTTTTGATGGGTTGAATAAGGGATGAATGTTACTGTGGAGGTGTAGCTTTGTCAGCTCTGTACTGTGGGTTGCTGTGTGATGCCTGGGGCAGCACTGGTTGCTGCACTGCTAATTGATGGGCTGTGGCTATTTTTACACCCCTCACCCACCCAACAAGGCTGTGCCCAGGCATACTGCCCCAGTTGCCCTAGCCCCTCCCCTTAGTTACTCTACTGTTTACTGTTATTCCCCAGTGGGCTAAATCCTGCTGTCATTCTGGTCATGCCATTAATTTCCTCTGGATTTAAAGTTATGTATAATGACCTTACTTTAGATTTACATGGCAAAGTATGGCTAAAAGCAGAATTTGGTTGCTTTCCCATTTAGTTTCCTCTAGCCTTTACTTTCTTAAAGATTTCACCACTAAATAAAGGTGTCATTGCTTCTGTAGCTGTCTGAGGATCATCTCCTGATCAGTGGGTCATCTAAATTTGTGGTGCTTCCTTTCATAAAAGACACTCTTATATTGAGCATGTAGATACGGAACAATCAGTATGGCTTAAACTGTGAGTTATGTAGCAGTGCTCCAAATTCAAGGCAGTCTCTCCAGTACAATTGTATGCATGGAAGGGCAGATCTAGGATTTTGAAAGGGGGGGTGCAGATGGTGTGGCACGTAATCACATATGAGACACCACATTTTTCTCCAGTTAAAGAGAAACTAGATGCTTCACTAAGAGGAATACCACTATATTGTTCAGTTTAAGATCAAAGCAAAAAAATAACTATTGGAATGTGCACTAATTTGCTAGATTTTATATAACATTTAAAAAAATGCAACAAGCTAGGCAAAAATAGGTGTCATTAGTCATTTCCACATAGTTAAATGTACATCTCTTCACTGTCATAAAACAAAATCTAGTCTTTCTCAAGCATCTTAACAGTGCTTCCAGTACTTGCTGTCAGTTATTCCTACACCTGAGTTAAAGTTTGTAGTTAGAGTTGAAAACAGTCTTCAGACCTGTGAAGCAGGAGAGAGACATTACCAGGAATCGCTAGCAGACAGAAATATTGCAGAAGAAAGAATAGTTTGAATAGTGGAACATCAAGACCATTAAAAAGTGGAGAGAGATCAGCAAGAATCAGGGAGGTGATAATGAGCCATGAAGTCAGTTGACTATCTCAGCACTCCTTACATAGAAATGCTGCTGCCCCTCCCAGGCAGTTGGTTTTAAAGTGTGGGTAGAGCAGGAATCAAAGAGGGAATGCAGCTGAACCACTGAGTCCCCCAAGATCTGGCCCTCTATGTACATACTGGCTTATGTGGCGATGAGCTCTCTTATCCCTGGAGTTTGGAAGAGAAGCTAATTTATTCTTCTTTTTTTTCCAGAGGCTCACTCACTTTGGGTGGTTCTGTTTTTCTTTTGACAAATATTTTTGGAATAAGATATGTCTGTGTCTCAGGGTGATTATTCAGCTTATGCAGCAATGACCGTAAGAACCAAATCTGAGTCCTCAGCAGGGCTCAGTTCCCTGTTGCCTTGCCCCAGGAGCTCAGCCACGTGATGCCATTGCCTCTTGCCAGGTGGGCAGGGGCCCTGGGGTGTATTGGCCGTGTGACACGTCCTCTGCCCACCCAGCCTTGGGAGGCAGACTGGTGTCCAGTGGCTGAGCTCCCAGGGCTAAGGCAGCAGGGAAAAGAGCCCCTAGCCTGTAGCAGGCAGCCTGTCTCTGCTGTGTGGGGGACACATGTCCCCATGGCTCCCCTGGGGGTTTGCACTGCTGCAAGGAGCTGCACCCTTCCCCCATGCCTCTGGATGACCCACCCTGGCCCTGGGGCCCCCTTCACCCTAGCCCCTGCTTCTGCCCCACTCCCTCCCTCACCACGGGGGCCTCGATTTCTTCCTTCTCCACACCCCTCCCCTCGCCCCTTCCCCTCCACTTACGAGCTGGGTGCTGTCTGTGTGTCTGTCAGTGTCTGTGCATGTGTGTGTGTGTGTCTGTCCATCTGCTCCACAGTCCCAAGCCACAGCCCCCCCAGTCTTGCTGCTGCCTCTCACTCCTGACCCACAGTACCCCACATCCTGCCAGGGTGTGTGGGGATCCTCCCTCCCCAGGCTCCAAATCCCTCACACCCCTCCACAGTCCCCCACACCTTCACAAATAACACCCTCCCCCCAACACACACACTCTGAAAATATCATCTCATGATTTATGTGCCGAGCTCCTGATTTTTAAAAAGTTTGTCTCATGATTTTTGGTATGGTGGGGTTGGCAATACTGAAAGCCACAGTTTCCCATGTTTTTGTCTGTTAGAGGAGAATCCATTTTTTGATCCATTTTTCAAGTTTGTTTGTGACCCTTTCATATGTTCTTGCGACCCACTTTTGGGTCATGACCCATGGGTTAAGAAACACTGCTCTAGACAAGTCCTCTCCCATAGTGTAGAGTAGTCACAAGTTAGGTACCATTAATGAAAGAAACCTTTGGTTTCTTTCTGTTTCTGTTTTCTAGGCAGAATGTGTTTCTCTTTGGTGGAATATATTGGGAAGTTTTTGAAGCTTATTGCATGAATTTTAATTCACATTGCAGAGAGACGCTGCAAAGCCCTTCCTACTGTGCATTCATAGATCCGTGTCTCAGGATCTATATTGTTTGTTGCACTGGTCAGTAACTGACTGAGTTAAGAATATATCTGTTTAACTGTTTGTTAGTCTTCAGAGAAGCAGGCATATTTCCTAACACAGCTAGTCTTAATGTAGCTGGATTCTGAGACATCTCTTTTTATAAAATGGGCACTGAGGAATCTGCATTGTGACTTACAAGAAGTATGTTTAGGAACCAAGTTGTGTTGCACTCCTATTTCTAGTACGTTTTCCTTGTCCTGTCTGGCCTGTACACAAGCTGATCTTGTGTGCGTTTGGACAAAGCTCGTTCATTCTGGAGAATACTGTCTTTTCTCTTCCGTGGGGGACTCCTAATCAGTTGTGAATACGGCATTCATTTTCTCAGGATGTGATTGGATGCTGGTGTCACTGCTACACTGGGAAGAAAAAATTGCAAGTGCACATTAGAACAACCATCCCTTTAATGAATGTCACCACTAATCTGGAGTTTTGCTGTTCTGGAGAATGTGTTTGAGGCTGCTCCTAACCAAAGTAATTTTCTGGAAAATGTTGATCAGTTTTTGCCATATTATTAGCTGCTTGTCTTGTAAATGAGAACGTGTCTTGACTGAAATGAGGTTTAATTAGGATGTTTTAGGTTCTGGTATTTTCTAATCCCATAGCCCTATAAAATATAGGGTCGATTTCTTTTTCTTGGCACGGTTTTAGGACAGGCATTACTCAGTCAGCTTCTATGTTCACTCCTGCAGAGTGAAATTAGCAGAGCTGCAGTGCTTTGAGGGTTTCCCACTGGTACTGTAATATTCTCTTTCTGCCTCCTTTGAAACCAGCAGCCCATCATTTTAGCTGGTATTAATTGTGTAACTGAGCAGTAAAATGACCCATTTTTATGTTCAGAATTTAAGTTTAATGAAAAACCCTGGCTGTGAAACAATAAAGCTCTATCTCCAAGGTTACTTTCCTTCTATCTAATGTCCTGTCTAGCGAACATTTTGGGTTAAGGTAAACACGAGTTGCCTGTAGTCATTTCCAAGGATGATCAATGGGAGGTAGGACAAGTGAAAAAGCAAATGGTTTAAAATCAGTGCTAATTTAGTCTAGCTCTAACAGATAGAGTATTATTTGTTCATGCACAAGGGGTTATAGTCTCATTTCATTATGGTATGTCCAAGCCATGGTAGCCCTGACCTGATTTATGCTTGGGAACTTCTACATCTTCCAGTGAGGTGAGAATACGCCCCACAGCACAGCCCTATTGAAAAATAAAATAAGGCCAAGAAAGCAGGGTTTCTTGCATAGAATTAAGTATAGGGACCAGAGTATTTTTTCCATTTCCTATTTTCAACTCATTTACTCATTGAGTACAAATCTGGCCTTTAGTGGGTAGTTAGTCTCCCCTGTTATTAGTGTGCAGTTTTCACATGCTGACAGAGGTAGAAACCCACTTAGGGAGAGAGCGAGCAGAAGAGAGTATGTGGTGGTTATTCCACAAAGGGGCAGAGAGATTGAGGGGCAGGCACAGTAGCTTAAACAGCTTTAGGTTTTTTTGGAATTGATTAGGTTGCAAGTTGTGAGCCAGGGAGCCCTTGTATGATTGTGAAGGAGGACACAAGTGTGACAGCAGTCATCTTGGCTCATACACAGAAACTGAAGCAGGATCTCTACAGCTAGAAGTAATTTACTTCTATAACTTGAAGGACAGAACTAGCTTTGTATCTGGACATTTTTAACAGACTTATATCCTTTGCTAATGGGTGTGGTGGGACACATAACGTACTGGCCACTGGGTTGTACTCGAGTAAGCTTGTCTCTGTACTCCAAGATGTGCTTCAAGTTCGGGTTAGCAATTCAGTTCCTGATGTGCTAGCCAAGATGGTAGCCATCACAAAAAAAACTAATAAGACTAAGCTCTCAAGCTGAGGTCTGTCACAGCCCCACCTTGGTGGGGATACAACAGTGAGTTATACAAGGGCTTTCCATCACACTGTGTCCTGCAAGGGCCACATACAATTAAGAGTCCCTTTCAGTATAACTCAGGGAAAAGGAGGAGGCAGACCATCTAGTCCAACCATAACAGTCCACAAAGTAGGCCAAGCACTTGTGAAAGAAGTCACACCAAGAGATGTAGGCCAATAACTAATTGACACACTGGGGTGATCTTTGTAAATGAGGGGCTACACGACAAATGCCAGGTTAGTGTTCTGGTGCACACAAGCCAAGATGACAATTTATGAGGGTTTCCCCACTGTGTGCTGTGATAATGTAAATGTAAATTCTTTACAAATGTTAGTTCTTAAACATGCACTATGTGTATATGTGTACTTAAATAGGGTTATGATGAACCTTTAAATCAAAGAAACTTTATGTCAAAAAGATTGATTTTTTTTTTTAAATAGCACTGTCATTTCCACAGAGAAGGGGCAATGAGGCAGTGCCAACATTTATTGTCCTGGAAAAAATAATGGACCAGGTGAGGGGCTCTGCTTCTTTGCTCCTAGGAGGGGTTTGTGAGTTGGAGAATTTCCATTCTGCTTCAGGCAGCCAAAGTCTGCCCTCGGTTACACCTTTGCCAACTAGACAAGTGCACCTGAACAAGTGCAAGTTAGGACTCATTTTGGCTCTGATTTCTGTGAAGCAACATCTGTCTGCTTGTGGCCTTTAGAAGAAGTAGACTTTACTTGAATTGTCATTACATTTACAGACATGACCTGAGAGCCTTGTCTTTCTCTGCAGAGGAGATATAAGGTAATAATCCATCCCATGTCCAGTTTCAGAATTATTGGACTTTCTGAAAAATAGACTAGCAAACTAGGATTTCACAATATTCTTGTCAATGACTGCTTTCCCCTGAATCACTTCTCTATTTTATAGCACTTGCACTGCTGTTCACGCTTCTGCACTCAAGGTTGTGGCCGCCGTTTCCATGGCAAACCCGTTTCCAAAGCTTTAAACCTCAGTCTTAATAATTTACTCCCAGCTGAAAGCTGACAAACAAGGTATGAACCCGGGAGGAAATTTTTTTTTTTGGTCCAAAACTGAACAAAACCAGACTGGCTTCCAGGACACTTTTGTGTTGCAGCAGCACACAGAAGATTTTGTGCCTTTTAGGCTGCAGTTCTTGAGGTGTTTTGTCCTTGGCACTGAACTGCTCGTGGTCAGCCGCACAGACTGTGGCTTGCAGCAGAATGGTGCAGTCCTTTTCTTTATTTCAAAGTTATTTTACTTGGAAAGATTTTTAGCAAGGAGAGCGATTTCCTTCTACGCTGTTTTATCAAATGGCTTCATTTCTCAGTCCTGGAGAGATTCGCTAGCTGAACAACCCATGTTTGACAAGCATCCTAAGGACAACATCCCACCTTTGCCTCCGTGGCTGCAGAGGGCTACATGTGCAGCGAAACCAGTGTGTTTTCATTGCTTGGGGAGAGGAGCTGGCTGAGCCCCATTTCAGTGCAGCGGGGGTTTAGACGTCAGGGCAGGAAAGGCAGGTGGCTGGTAGATGAAGGCCACAACAACCTTCATCTCATCCTCTCTAGAGCCAGGGTGCAATCAGCTCTAGTGCTGACTGCAATGCCAGGGTGGTCACAGAATAGCTTTTCTGTTGCAGCTTTCCTGGCTTTCAGGAACAGTCCACCTCCCTTGTGCCTGTGGATCCTTCGTGTGCCAAACGCAGCCACTGGGGCTTGGCTCTGGAGTCGTGAATGAATTTGAAAATGGCAGCTCATATTTACACCATGGCCTGTAATGTGTCTGAGGAGCCATTAAAGTTCATTGCTGTTGGGAATGTTGTCAGGAATGTTGTCTGTTATGGATTTATAGCCTTTAAATAATTTTAAAATGATTGAAAAGGAAAGTAAGCCACACTTGAATTGCACTCTAGGCAACATCAGGGTTATGACTAGCAACAGCAAAAAAACAAAAAAATGCTATGATGTAAAGCTGATGTTGCAGTCCTAGCTTAGCTGGATCTGTTGTCATATTAGTCACAGGGTACCCCTTAATGTCCCATAGCTTATGTGCTGTTTCAACCAAATGGACACAACCAGGGTATAGTGGGATTTGAATAACTTCTCAGTTCCATCTTGTGACAGACTCCAGTTGTTCCTTAAACCTGTATTTCTGTCAAATTCTAACATTTCATTTTTTACTTTTAGGACAAGAGATGTTTTTCCTATTATGTCTCAGATCTAAGTTCTGGGGAGGTAGAAGCTGGTTTAGGAGTGCAGAAGAAAAGGAGTAATGGTTTTGCTACGGCCCGTTCTTGTGGTGATTGAACATAGCCTGTCACCCAGGAGAGAAATACTGTAAAAGCTTTAGGCCATTGAACTATGGACAGTTTGCTTGGAATTATGGGATGGTTTTGCACCCTTGAGACAAAGAGGAGCCCAGTGCTTTTGGAGGTCCTGTTTGGATTTGTTTTGGGAACTGGGGCTTCTACTGATACGTGCAGAGACTATTTGCAGATAAAGTGTACTAGGGCCAGGAGAATAAAAATATTTTTGAGACAGTCAAGGTCTCTGTATTTTTAAGGGTCTTGAGTGAATGGATGCCAGGAACATTTCATGGTTGTCATGATAGCTGGGGACAAAGCATGAACAGGGAGAAATATAAAAAACAAAGGAGTATGATAGGTTTCGTTGACCATTTGTTGGCCTCTGTCCCTTTTTCTTTTCTTTTTCTTATTGTTCACTGCCAGTTGTGGAACTAGTGGGTGCTAATTGTCACATCTTGGGCCACAATAGCTCTTGGGTTTTAACAACATGCTATATTTACCCTAGATGTCATCCTTTTATGCTTACGTGATGCTGCCTTTGCTGAACCTACTGTGGGAAGAAGGAAGGAAATGTTTTATCCAATCAACTTAGTCTCCTTCTCAGTAGTCTTCAACCAGCTCTGAATGTCTGTCTGCGGCTGAGTCTGTTCCCGTCTGCCCAAGAGAAGGGTGCGAACTACAGCCAAATATAACAACTCGTCAGCCACCCACTTATGTCATACTAAAATAGAATCATTTTGTTTTTCCTTTTTCCCTCCTGCCTTGCCTTTTCTTTCATAATTTCATAGAGATAGACATCAGATCAGCCTGAATCCTCAACCTATCCTCCAGTGTAACTGTGCTTCCCCATAGTTTGATGTCATCCACAAATTTACCCAGTCCACTTCTGACACCCAGATTGTTAACGAATATATTAAAGAGTACTGGTCCGAGTACTGAATCCTGAGGGATGTCACTGGTCGCCATATGCCATGCTGACTCAGTTCCATCGATTATCACTCCCTGGGTCTGACCATAGAGCCAGTTCCCCAGCCATCAGACCATAAGGTTGTTGAGGCTGCAGTTCTCCAGTTTTACTGTGGGGACACCATGGAAGACAAAGTCAAAGACTTTTTTGAGATCCAAGTAAATGGCATCAACCTCTTCTCCCCCCCGCCCCCCCCCGGTCCAGGTGATGTGTCACCTGGTCATAGAAGGAGATGAGGTTGTTCAAGCACAACCTAGTCGTAATGAAGCCATGTTGGCTGTCTCTCAGAATGGTTCCTTCTGTCAGCCTCTCTATGGATTCTTTGATAATTTTTTCCAAGATCTTTCCAGGGATTGAGGTCAAACTGATTTTCCTATCTTTCTTGAAGATAGGCACCACTTTGGCTCTCTTCCAGTCTTCAGGAACCTCTCCTGAGTGCCACGAGTTCTCAAATATTCACGCCAATGGTCGAGCTGTGATGCTGGCCAACTCTCTTAGCACTCTTGGGTGCATTGCATCAGGGTCCACTGACTTATGGATGTCCAGGCTCTCAAGGTGTTCCCTCACAAGGGTTTCACCAAACATAGGTGTACGATCACCTGTACCCTTGTAATCCTGTGTCCCCTCAGGCAGGGTGTTCCCCTTGGGCTGGTGAAAAACCGATGGAAAGGAATCATTGAGATGAGCTTTTTTATGGGTGTTGGTTGTCACCTGCACCTGACCTCTGATTCAGCAGAGGTCCAATGTTGCCCTTATTTTGCTTTTCCTATGAAGAAGGATGTTTTATTGTCCTTGATTCCCTGCAGCACTAGCTCTCATATGGACCTGCTCTGGGTGGGCAGCAGCAGCAAACACTGCCCAGCATGGGGGGGCTGCTTTCTTCCACGCCGAGCAGCTGCTGCCACTGTGGCACAGCCCCGATGGGCAAGCCTAGAGCTGGCGCGGGGCCTAGGCTGGCAGTGGGGGCGGGTTATAAGCAGGTGCTGAGCAGGGGGAAACCGGCCCCTTGGTTGGCCCGTGGCCAGCGCCCTGAGCTGCAGCCGCTTGCAGCCCACATGAGGCTGCCTGTGCTTGCTCAGGGTAGCCCCACGTGGGCTGTGAGCATCTGCAGTAGGGAGTGCCAGCCACGGGGCAGGGGAGGGGCTGCTTTTCCCTGGGCTCAGCTTTTCCCCGGGGTCCTCCCCTACTCCCTTCCCACATCTGAGTTTCCAGCACTGATGCAGCCACATGGTCCCAGGACAGAAGTCCCTGCTGGGGCTTCCGGGTGGGAGGGGCAGGGCCAGGGGGGCCCTGCTGTTACAGGAGCCCACTGGGGTTCCCCTGGGTCCTACTGCCTCTGGCTCCTGTCGTTTTTGACAGGAACCAAGGCCAGATAAACATTAATTTTCTACCCTTTTAGGGGCCTCATGGGCTGGATAGAAAGGCCTCGTGGGCCGGATCTGGTCCGTGGGCTGTATTTTGCCCACCCCTGCTCTAAGGGGAGAATGGAAGGTGAAGTTAAAGTTTCAGAGCTTTTTCCCTTTTGCAAGTGATGATTTTAAAACTTTAAACTGTTTAAAGGTATGTGGTCAAGTTAAAGAAAATCTCCTGGACAAAAATCTTGACTGGACAAAACTCCTCTTCGCTCTAGGGAGCCTGCCTATCATCCACGGTAGGATGTCATCAATTATCTGATAACACCGCAGGCTATTAACATCGAAATATGGGTTCATTTGAAATCTTATCAATTTTTCACCCTTTTTGCTGCCTGTGCCTTGGACTTTGCTCACTTTGGGCCATGAACTCATCAATTTCAGTTTTGGTTTTAACTTGCTCGTAGTGAAGTTAATTATCTAGTTCTCATATATGATTAACCCAATGTTACAATTGTTTGGGTTTCAAGCCCAGCAGTGAAATGTTGAAATCCAAACAAAACATAGCTTGATTGAATTTTTTTAAACAAATGTTGTAAATATTTCTATTAACATTGGCTTTTACAAAATCTCTCTAAAAATTACATTTTGGACCTTATCTCTGTGTGACATTTCTCCATAATGCAAACATTCCAGGCCTCTTTGTCTAAAGTAGAGTGGGTTTCCCTGGATTTCTACCACTAAAGAATTTGGTTTTGTTTTTATGTTCCAGAAACATATAGCTGGGGGTGAAAATTAGGATGAAAAGTAGTAATGTGAGGAACTCCAGCAGAGCCTCAGAAACAAGGCACATGTGAATCTCAAACTTCCCCCCGACCGCTGGGCAAAAGGCAGTTTGCCTTTGTGTGTGTGTGTGTGCTTTTTTTTTTTTTCTGACACCGCAACAAAAGGTTGCGTGTGTTTTTCCTCACACAGTTGGTTCAATGATGTGAGTTGGGGGGGTGGGTGAGGCTGTCACATTAGCCTGGGGAGCTTGGGGCCACTAGGTGGTGGGAGGAAAGAGTAGGAAGGCTGTAAGCTACAACAGAGAAAAGTGGGATATAAGAATCTGAAAGTAAAAAGAAACAGGCACTGCGGCTAAGGACCTTTGTTAGGCTTCAGAAGGCCTGGCTAACTTTACATGTACCCATTAGGTGTTTGGTTTTATTGCCATCTTGTTTTCACACTTGATGAGCATGCATAAAAGCTTATGCCAGGGAAAAAAGTGAAAGACCTGCTCCTTTGTAACCCTGCCAAGCTATTATATAAGTGCACTGTTATCTAGCTAGTTAGAAGTTCGGCTTCTGCTGCATCATAATTTTTCCCCAGCAGAGCGAAAATGTTTTCATGGTTTTCTATTTTTTCATTATGAATGGCATGCATCTGAAACGCAGCACATGGATAACCTTCTACGTAGATTTACAATGAGCCACAGTCTCCATTTTAGAGCCAGCGGGAGAGTTAGACAACAATGTGAAACGTAACTTCAAAGAGGGCTACAGCATATGTAGAGATGTGGAGAGCAGGGTGTCACGTACCCAGTCAGTTACTGAAATCTCCGTCCAATCATCTAGCATTTTTTAAAGGCATTTGAAATTTTCAGTGAAAATGAAACTTTTTGGCTACTTAACTTTGCCATTAGAGGTTTCCGTTCCTGGGAATTATTAATATCTCTTTTTTTGCAGTGGGAAATGAGAGTACAAAAACGTTGCACTTAGAAGCAGAAAGAAAGCATTGTTCAAAAACATCAGATTTGCTTCAGATAAAATTTGACTGATTTATAGAAAAATTGGCAAGGTTTTTAAGCCCCAGATTTGATCTCCCTTGAAATAATTATAATTCTATTGATGAAGACTAAATATTGAGGGTGACCTATAAGGTGAAAGTCAAAACTGTATTAAGCGCAAAGAAATACTTTGAAGTACTTCAAAGATGGAGCAGTATTCAGCATCTAATGATCATACATAGTTGTGTATTACCCACATCTCTGATATAAGTATATAAAATATAGCAATACTAATTTTCTGCTCCACAATGACAAAGTGCCTTGAAATAAAATGTTTTTAGTGTGGCATGTAAAGGCAAAATTGGACTCAAGGAGCAACATCTGTAGAAGTAAATCTCTCTAGTTTCTCAGGCAGAGGGAAGCATGCATTAGTTCTGAGATCAGTGGGCTCATGGTTTATAAATCCACATATTTTCAACATAAGAGAGTGAAATCCTGGGACTACCCAAGTCAGTACAGGTTCCCCTTGATTTATATGGGTTCTATTTATGCAAATTTGCTCTTATGCGATGACGCTTTATATACCTGAAATTTGTTATACACGAGATAAATTCACTCTTATGCAAGCAGCATAGGTGCACTGCCCCTCCCCCAAGCAGGTAAGTCTGTGAGCAGAGGGGAGGGGTGTGGGAGGGGAAAGGTGTGAGGCAAGGGGAAAGGGCCGTTGGGCCAGGGCCCCACTCGCTTTAGCCCTTGCTGCAGCAGCCCCGGGAGCAGCCGAAGCCATCTGCCTGCAGCCACTGGTCTGCTGTGTCCTGAACCCCGTATGGCTCTGCTTTCCCTGGAGCACCGTGTCCCGAACCCCTCAGCGCAGCCCAGCACAGCCCAGCGACCGCAAGCAGGTGACATCCTCTGTTTCTGGGGCTACAGCAGGGGTGGGTGGCAGCTTGCAGCACAATGAGAGCAGGCTAGGGCTGGTGGCCACTGCAGACTGGGGCTGGCAGTGGAACTGGGCTCTTCCCAGCGCTCGGGGTGATGGGAGGGAGGCTGCTGCCACCCCAAAATTTGCAGTAGGCCCCCCCAGTGCTGCTGCTGAGCACTGGGAAGAACCGCAGCCTGCAGCAGCTGCTGGCCCCATCCTGCTCTCGTCCCGCTGCAGGCTGCCTCCCACCCTGGCTGCGGCCTCTGGAGTGGTGGATGCCACCGGCTTGTAGCCTCTGGGCTGTGCCATCCTGGGAGCATGGTGCTTCAGGTGAAGAGGAGCCCTGAGGGGTTCAGGATACAGTGCAACCCAGTAGCTGCAGGCAGCTAGCGTCGGCTGCTCTTGGGGCTGCTGCAGCAGGGGCTGTGGTGAGTTAGGAGAAGTGGAAGAGTGGAGTGAATGGGGAGAAGTCGCGTGAGTGTGTCTGCTGCCCGCCCCGAGTGCCAGGAAGAGCCTGGTGCTGCTCCTGCTGCAGCCCTGGGAGTGGCAGACCCTGCCTGCTTGCAGCTGCTGGGCTGCCCTGCACACCTCTCCTGCCCCTTCCTTAGCCCCAGCCTCCCTCCCTGCCTCCCTCACTGCTGTGGGAACACATCCCTATCTGTTGCACTGTAAAGTGGGTTTGCTTTATGCAGATTTAGTTTATGCGCCATTCTCTGCATAAATTGCGGGAAACCTGTACTAGACTCCTCAGTGCTTTTAAGGGAGCCTTCATTACGCTTATGTTTTTATATTCACCCACGCAGAGAATATAAGCCTTCATGTTTCAGGGCATGTGCCAACCTCTTACTAATGAGTATTAGGAGGAAATTATACTGCAAGCAAAGTATTCCACAATGGCTTCCCTTAGGATTTCATGCACCTTTGAAGCTTTTGGTACTGGCTACTGCCAGACACAGGACGCTTGACTAGATGCTAGTTGGATCCAGCAATTCCTGTGTTGTTAAGACTGGTTTGTGGCAGAGATGAGATGCAGTTCACCAGTATCCATTCTGAAAGAGAATTTGAGGCTGCGCTTTCTCCTTCTGGCTTGCAAGTGGGTTAAATTGCTGTTTCTGAGCTCTTGTTGCTTCATTTTTTTTTTTTTTTGTCTGAGGACTGTCAATACTGTAGCATCTCTTTTTTAACCATTAGTTAAATCAGTTTGGAGCAGTTTTTCTTGACATGGGATGCTTTTGATGATACCCTTCTTGTTTCTCTTTGTCCCCTGTATAAGCTGAAACCACTCTTCCTAGGCGGGCTTGAAATATTACATTCAATTTTGGCTTTTGTATGAATGCCTATTTTAGGATGTAGCTTTTTAAGGATCCGAGATAGTTGCCATGAAGGGATCTGGGATTGCTAGGATGTATTGCTTTGGCAATACATATATCATGGGGGCAAGAGGCTAACAGAAGAAAGTTCACAAAATAAGATGCATATTTCTATCTGGAGTGTTCTTGGACAGAGGGGCCTGTGGCACAATTTTGGATCCAGATTGAAACATTCCCTAGATATGGTTGTGTTCGGATGCAAGTCTAGCTTGGCTCATTAAATAGGTAGAAAATAACTGCTAAGGCTCAGTGGAGACATTCAAAAAGCCCAAGCCTGAATTGATTCAATCTTTGCATGTTAGTCTAACGTATGGCGATTGAACCGATTTGCAAGGGAATAGACGTTCATTTTTGATTCTGGAAATGCAGCCGCACGCCTGCAGTGGCTCAGGTTAGAAGCTGCGGGGCGCTTGAGTGAGCCCTCCCTTCTATTCGGTAGCAAGGCTGGAGGGAAGCTGATTAGGGGGTGGGAGATTTAGCCAGCCCTGGCAGGCTTCTAAATATGATTGAGGAAACCCTCACCCTGGCCTGCAGGGACCCCCGCCAGGGTGCATCTAGAGGGGGAAAAGGGAAGCAGCCCTTGCCAGGCTTGTCCCTGAGGGGACTTGGACTTTCTTCTACAAATATACAGGAACAGCACTAGTTCTGCCTTGAGGACTGAAGGATCAGACTTCAGTTAGTTAGTAGTCAAACTATTTGGTTTAAAAGTCAAGCAAAAAGAATCTAACCAACTATTTATTTTTTCCTGCAACCCCTTCAATGAGGGTTTGATGCGCTTGAAGAAGATCTGTGCCTTGAAGTCCCTTTCCCAGGTGAGACTAAATCCATGACCTTGGCTGTCTGAATAGCAATGAGTAGCATGAGACAGTTGCACAAAAATATGACAGGGGTTTTTGACTATGGGACTCTTTTGAGTTTAAGAAAGAGCACAGTTCACCAGCTGTAACTCTACTTTACAGTAAGACATATAGGGTGCTTGCAGGCATAACCCCCCCCAAAAGTGGCGTTTTAAACTCAGTGCACTCTTGCACCAAGCCCATTGCATGCCCAAAGAAGCTGTGTGTTAGTTGCACCCAGCTTGCCCAACGCCTGTATAGATTGGGTGCTTTAGTGGGACTTTTTTGGCACTTTTACTAACAGCTGATTGACTTAGCTTTAGATAAAAGTGCCAAAAAAGCCTTGCTGAAGCACCCAGTCTACACAGACATTGCTGAGCCATGTCAAAGTAACATGCTGCTGCTTCTGATAAAGCATGGTTTTGTTTTGTTTTGTTTTTTAACGTCTGAGAGTAGCAGTAGATGCCAAATTATCTCTCTGCAGTCTACAACATTCTGGGTATTCAACTTCACTCTGGCTAAACAATTTCACGTAACAAATTTTGTATCAAGTCCAGAAGGTGTCTCCGCATTAATCACTGAGGCAGAAACTTCTGGGAAGAGGCTGTTAGAGGGTTCTTAGTAAAAATAAAAAAAAATTCTGGAAAAGTTCAAATCTGGATAAATACTTGGACTAGGGACAGAAGTTACATATAAACTGGTTTAAGTAATCAGAAACTGGTTTAAACCTGTAACAGAACAGAAGCTCAGTGCACATAAACCAGTTTGAAAATGGCTAAAACTGGTTTAAGATAAACCTGGTTGAATGTAGTATCAGACTGAACTGACTTGGGTCATACTGGTCCACAGCCCTTCCTGGTTTAAGTTAAATCAGAGTCCCCCAGCATCCCAGGATGCTTTTCAGCCCTGGGCTGGGCTGTGCTATCTGCTCCAGAGAGCAGGGCTGGCCCTGCCCCTCTTGTCCCTAGCCAGAGCAGGGGCAGGGGTGTGGCCAGGCGCTGGCCAGCATGGCCCCCTGAGGTGAAAGGGCAGAGAGGAGGTTTATTCCTTCTCCCTCCCCTCTACCCTTGGGTACCGCAGCTGGGGTCTGCTTGGCTGGGGTGGAGCAGCCGCTGTTAGGATCCCCTCTCCTGCCACTCCAACAGGAGGGGTGGCCAGACTCTGGCTGGCATGACCCTGCCATCCACTGGCCTCACCTGCAGCTGTGGCTGTGGCTGTGGCTGTGGCTGTGGCTGCGGTGCTGAGCCAGGTCAGCCCATGGGCACTGCTGAGAGTGGGCACGGAAGGGCTGGCGTGTGTTAGACTGTGAGGGCAGGACCCTTTCCAGCCAGCTGCAGCTTGGGCTAGGGCAGGGGTGAGCAATTATTTTCAGAGGAGGGCTGCATACTGAGTTTTGGCAAGCTGTCGAGGGCCACATGGGTAGCCCTGCCCCTTAACAGATGCCCCGCCCCTGGTTGCCATCTTGGGACTGGAAGTCCCACCCCTTAACCCCGAACCTTTGCCACTAGTAGTCTCTCCCCATGCCCCTGGAAGTACTCCTTTCAGCAAGGGTTTTGCCATCTCAGAACCAGAAAAATACAAAATTATATTCTAAAAAGCAAACATCTACAACATTCCTTAATTTGATTTAAAAAAATATTTTGTCCTGATTTGCATGCATTTGAGTAGTGTACACAGAGGTGATCACACAATAGCTTAAAATGAAGTTTTACTCTTGTAAACTGTGGCAGGGCACGGGGGGTTGGTATAGGTTTGTGGGGGACTGTGGGGGAGGGTGGGTGTGTGTGTGGAGGTTTGTGGGAGGTGGGTATGGGGTGAGGGAGCATGGGGGTGTGGATGGGTATGGGGTTTGTGGGGAGTGTGGGGGGAGGGTGGTTGGCCTGTGTGAGGGGAGTTTGGGTGTCTGCATGTATGCCAGTACAAGGCAGGTGTGGGTGCATGTGTATGGTGGGAGGTGCTTGTGGGACTCACCCTATACTACACACACACATACACCCCTCTCCTGGCCCCAGGGTGCCGCTGTTCCCACGGTTCAGCGTTAAAGCCGGGGGCCATGTGGTGCTGGAGCAGCTTTGTACAGGGAAAGCTGCCACAGGCAGAGCTTCTGGGTGGGGGGCGGGGCCAGGCTGACCTTTCTCCTGACTCCTGCTGGCTTCCCCTGGGTCCTACTGCCCCTGACTCCTGTCATCTTTGACAGGGAGTCTGGAGCAGATAAATATTAATTTTCTAAATTTTGTAGGTGCCCTGTGGGCTGTATAGAATGGGCTGGATCTGGCCTGCAGGCTGTATTTTGCCCACCCCTGAGCTAGGGCCACAGGAGTTGTGTGCCTGGATTGTTCCTGGCTCCCTGTGCTGAGGCTGGGCTGTCATGGAGCTGTATCCGTCTGGGAAGGGCCCTGCCTGGCCCGACCCTTCTGTGCCTGCCCTCACCAGCCGGTCCCACTCAGCCCTGGGCAAGGCAGGCAGATAGCGGGGCCTGCTCCGGGGCCGCAGGGGTAGGGCCCTTCTCAGCCAGCTGCGGTTGTGTGACAGCCCGGTCCGGCGAGCATAGAGATCTAGATTCATTTGATGCTAGTTGGAAGGTTGAAATACAGTTGGGGAAATACGAAAATAGAATGGATCATGCAGAAAGCAGTTTTTGGCTGAACTGAACTGTAAGCTGGTAAGGCTAGTGGAAGACTTACTGAACAAAAGGAATGTGAACATGTGCTTTCTGCAGTGCACTGACCTTTCTGTGTGAGGTGCCATGAAGGTGATGCTACATTGCATGGTGATGTAAATGTGAGTGAATTTACAGGAGCTCCTTACTGATATGTCTCAATTCCTTCCTGTTGTTTCCTTTTCTTGGAGGAATTCCTGCTAAATCAGGTGACCTGATTAGTTGTATGAAAATTACCTCAATTCGGGATCCACTGCTAGTTTCCAGAGAGGATGGAATGAAGTCATTTAATCAGATAAAGGACCTTTTAATTTTGTTATTTGTTAAGTGTCCCTACATTGGTTTGTAGGCTGCACACTTAATTGCTCTTTGCTACGTTCGCTTCTGAGAAAACAAAAGGAGAGGAGTGTCCTTGGCTCCCATACCTCACTTCAGAGGTTTGAGGATAGGTTGATCCTTCAGGTTCTGAGGGTCAAGACGCTTAGCCCATCCCTTTACTCAATGTATCCCTTTCAAGGCAGACAAACATCAGTCCCTTTCCCACAGTTTCACAAGCAGCCTTCCAAGCTCATAAAGAATAATCAGACAACAGCATGACGGAAAAAGCAGAACTGCCACCTTTGTGTTGTAATTCTCTGGGCTTTGGGGGACAATATTTAAAGCTGCTGTATTTTATTTTTTAGTCACGTTTTCACTTAATATTGAGGCTTAGGGAATAAAATGGCCTTTATTGTTGGTTGCTATAACTATTATTTTATTTTAATGGCATTTTGTTCAGGCCGGGGATTTTTAGTTATTTCCCTTCTGATCCTTTACCACAAAAGCTCTCCCTATCAGTAGCTACTTAGATCAGAAAGGTTTGGTTTAAAGAGTAACCAGTGCTTCTGCAAACAGAAAATCTTCAGTCAGAGCTGTACTACCTATGCATTGGAAACCACCAAGATTTCCTTTCCATTTCTGAATCCCATTCAGAATCCAATGAGCAGTATATTTTTAGAAGAAAAATACAGTTCTTGGAATTTGTTTTCTCTTTCATTTTTCCTGTTAAGCAAGTGACTTTAGCATCTCATTTTAAAGGTGAATGCCATATTCAGAATATTGAATAATACCCATTAGTACCCAGATACACTGTATATACTGGTATGTTATACTGTATAACATACTGTAAGTTGATTGGTGTTATTATCCTTTACTTTTATAGTGACATATATAGTATAAAAAGGGGCCCAGTGTTGTGCAGGATGTGGAAGAGAACACAGTCCTTTCCCCCAGGAGATTATAATTGGAGTTAACCACTGACAAGCCAAGCTTAACTTTCAAAATATGCATCACAAAAACAGTCATACATGATATATACATAATGGAAGGCCATGCAGATGTGATTCTCTTGGATCCATGAGGCAAGTCCGCTATTTAGGTTTGTATTTTGATATGCAAAGACATAAGTGCCTGAATGCTTGGAACCTAAAGTTTAGGTCTGGTGTATCACCCAGATGACAATCAGACCACTGACCTTAGTAGTGTAAGGATGGGTGGGCGAGTGCAATACATACCTTGGATCCTGCCTAGTGGGGAGGGGGCCATCTTCCCTTCCTGTCTCCACCTTCCCCTTGGTTCCTGAGAAGGTCCAGCAGCAATGGTGGTCCAGGACCATGCATCAGTAAAGGGCTTTCAGGGAAATGTAGCCTCTTCTGTGGGGAAGAGATGTCACCTATTTTTTGCTGCTAAGGATTGTTTTTCCATGGACATGCAGGTCTCATGGGGTTGGTGCTGCTAGTCCTGGAGCTCCGCCTCCCCTACACCCCTGTCCACCCGCCAACCATGTGGGCTGTTGTGCCTCCATTCTTAATTACTGGTTCCGGCTCCTTATGGCCTCTTATCAGGCCTTGGCTTGTCAGTCTCAGTGGAGAGTGCAGGCTTATGGTTTCAGCCTGGCACTCATCTTGGTTTCTTGACCCTGCTCTGTCACTCTGCCAGGCTTGAAACAGCTGTACCCTCTGCAGGGTCAAGGATGGCTGCAGCGACTCAGAGCTCCCGATACTAGGACAGAGCCAAGGGCCCTCCTCTGGGTGCTCTGCATGGGGAAACACATTCTGCCTGCCCCATGCTGATCTCTGGCCAGTCAGTGCCATAGGGAACCTGTGCTGTCCGGTTCTTAGCCAGACTGCAGGACCTCCATCTAACCCAGGAGGTGCACAGCCCCACCAGGGGAGACGCCTTGTTGGACCTAGTGCTGGCCACGGGTGATGACCTGGTGAGGGGGCTGCGGGTGATGGGCCACCTGGGAGACAGTGATCATCGCTTGCTGGAATTCACCATCCAGCGTAAGGTGGCAAAGGGCTGCAGCAAGGCAACAGCCCTAGACTTTAGGAGGGCTGACTTCAACAAGCTAAGGAGGATAGTTGGGGAAGCGCTGAGGACCCAGAGGGGAAGGGAATCAGATGTCGAAGGTGAGTGGTTGCTCCTTAAGGAGACGATCCTCCATGCCCAAAGGGAGGTAATCCCAACAAGGGTCAAAGGGAGCAGGAGGGCACATAAACCCCCATGGCTCACTAAGAGCATCCGGGAATGTCTCCTTGCTAAAAGGGAGGCATATACCCAATGGAGAGATGGGGTCATCGCCAAGAAGGACTATGTTATAGTCGCCCGAGGATGTAGGGGGGCAGTCAGGAGGGCCAAGGCAGAGTTGGAGATAGGACTAGCTTCCCGGATTAAGGACAATAAGAAGTCCTTCTTCAAATACATAGGGGGTAAAAAGAGGGTCCCGGGTAATGTGGGGCCCCTGCAGGACACGATGGGCAACTTAGTCATCACGCCAGATGACAAAGCTAACATATTTAACGATTTCTTTGCCTCTGTCTTCCTAAGTAGGGACCAGTTCAGCCACCTCCCTGCTGGGCCCCCCTCGGGCCCCGAGAGAGACACGCCTGGGCCAAGGGTTAGCGAGGAGTTAGTTAGGGTACTTCTGGAGAAGCTGGACGTGTTCAAGTCCGCTGGTCCGGACGATCTTCACCCTAGGGTTCTACAGGAACTGGCTGAGGTCATTGCGGGACCCCTGGCACGGCTCTATGAGCACTCGTGGTGCTCTGGCGAGGTGCCGGAGGACTGGAAGAGGGCCAATGTGGTCCCTATCTTCAAAAAGGGAAAAAAAGAGGACCCGGGAAATTACAGGCCAGTTAGTCTGACCTCAATCCCGGGTAAGCTCTTTGAAAAAATTATCCTGGCACACATCCAGGAGGGCCTTGCGGGGGAATGCATGCTCAGGGGCAACCAACATGGGTTTATCAGTGGCAGGTCTTGTCAGACCAACCTGGTGGCCTTTTACGATCAGGTCACCAAATCATTAGACGCAGGGGTTGCTGTGGATGTAGTCTTTTTGGACTTCCGGAAGGCTTTCGACACTGTCTCTCACCCTGTCCTCATCAAAAAGCTGAGAGACTGTGGTGTCGATGCCCACACGGTCAAATGGGTCGCCAACTGGTTGGAGGGCCGCACCCAGAGGGTGGTAGTGGATGGGTTCTTCTCGACCTGGAAGGATGTGGGCAGTGGGGTTCCGCAGGGCTCGGTCCTCGGGCCTGCACTGTTCAACATCTTCATCAGTGACTTGGATGAGGGGGTAGAAAGCACCCTGTTCAAGTTTGCTGATGACACTAAGATGTGGGGGGATGTGGGTGCACTAGAAGGGTGCAATAGGCTACAAGCTGACCTTGACAGGTTGCAACGGTGGGCGGATGAGAATAGGATGGGGTTTAACACTGATAAGTGCAAGGTGTTGCACATGGGGAGGAAGAACCGGCACCACACTTACAGGTTGGGGAACTCTCCTCTTGCCAGCACGGAGACGGAAAAGGATCTTGGAGTCGTCATTGACTCCACGATGAACATGGGCCGGCAGTGTGGGGAGGCAGTCAAGAAGGCCAATCGTACCCTATCATGCATCCACAGATGCATCTCGAGCAGGTCCAGGGAGGTGATCCTCCCCCTCTATGCGGCACTGGTCAGGCCGCAGCTGGAGTACTGCGTCCAGTTCTGGGCGCCACACTTCAAGAGGGACGTGGACAATATGGAAAGAGTTCAGAGGAGGGCCACTCGTATGATCAGGGGTCAGCAGGGCAGGCCTTATGAGGATAGGCTACGGGACCTGAACCTGTTTAGCCTCCACAAGAGAAGGCTAAGGGGGGACCTTGTGGCCTGCTACAAACTGGTCAGGGGGGATCAGCAGGTATTGGGGGAGTCCCTGTTCCCCCGTGCGCTGCCAGGAGTGACCAGGAATAACGGTCACAAACTGGCGGAGGGTAAGTTTAGATTAGATATTAGGAGGCGCTACTTCACAGTCAGGGTGGCTAGGGCCTGGAACCAGCTTCCAGGGGAAGTGGTGCAGGCTCCGAGCCTGGGGATTTTTAAAAGGAAGTTAGATGAGCACCTTGCCGGGGTCATCTGACCCCGGTGCTCTTTCCTGCTAAGGCAGGGGGTCGGACTAGATGATCTACCTAGGTCCCTTCCGACTCTAGCTACTATGAAACTATGAAACTATGAAACTATGGATCCACCCTAATGAGTTAGGTGTCTTGCCCTGCTGGCTTTCCCCATACACGGCTTCTGCCATGGTTTTTAAATATTCTGCAGTGGTGGGTGCAGCTGACATCATCAGCTGGCTGCCGCCCAGCCTGATTGCCAACTGCTTGAAAATTGGAGCAGCACCAGCTCAAAAAAGCCGGCTCCAGCCCCGGTTCCGGTTCCCTCCTGGATAAGTTCCCCATGGTGTCAGGGTCCCTGGGACTGCCTTCAGGAGTGCTAGGGTCTGTACCCGACCCCTGCGAACAGATCCAGCTGCCACATTGAGATTTTGCAGATATGATGAGGTTTGAATATTACAAAGACACAAGGTCTGCAGAGACTCAGACTTTTTTCGCTAAGCTCTTTGCTACAGAAATGAAACGGGGTTGTGACTTGGCTAGCATTACCGTATTTCCAGTTCCATAAAAAAGGACACCTGTCAGTGGGATACCTCACTCCCAACTCAGAGCCCCCTGGCCCTGCCAGTGCCCCGCACTCCTGACCCACAGTCCCTCGTCCCGTCCTGTCCCCTGCCCAGCCATGCTGGTGCCACTCACTCCTGAGCTGCAGCCCTTTGCTTCTCCCAGCCTTGCTGGAGGGGGCCCCCAGCTGTTCCCATCCTGACCAGGCCAGGGTGTGGTGGCTCCAATTTGTGTGGGTGACAGCGGAGCAAGTCCAGCCCCATTGCAGGCTGGAGGGAGGAGGAGGGGGGAGGCCTGTAGCATCCCATGCCCTGTGCTTGAGCTCCTGCATCGTGCCAGGCAGGCTGGCCACACCCCCTACCCCAGGCAGCATCCTCTGGGTCACCCAGCTAGTGTGAGCACTGGCCTGGCCACGGAGCTCCCTGTTGCCCTCAAAGGGTCCCACTGCCCCCTTCTGCCACTGGAGGGGCAGGTGCTTCCCCCGCCCTGCTGCAGCCCTGGCATCCAGACAGCTTTCCCCTGTGTCCCACCAGTGGAGCAGAGCAAAATCCCAGACATGGGTTCCCATTTCAACAAACCACCCAGACGGAGATCGGAGGACTCAAAAGGAGGACGTGTCTGGGAAAACCTGGACATATGGTAACCCTAGACTTGGTGCACTGTGCAGTGGGTCTGTGAAGGAAAACGTTGCCAGTGGTTTCACTGTTAGCTTTCTGGCTGCTGCTGAATCCGATGTCTTTACATTGTTGTTTATTGCAGGGGGAATAATTTAATTCGGATGAGGTAGAAACTGGTTAGGTGAGCCAGGTTAGTATCAGCACAGTTAGCTATTGAAAACCTCTTGCTTTTCTTTTTATATAAATAACATATTGGATGGTCTCTCTCAGAGCAAAAGACTAATACAGTTAACTAGTGCTCACTATGCGTAGAGGTTGCAGGATCTGGCCTTTTGTATATAGTAGGAGCTGCTCTTGCCAGCAGCCTTAGACGAGGCAGTCTGTTTTGGTCTCCTGGCTGGATATAAATTTTACTACAGAAGGTTGCTTTGTGATACAGGACAGGAGGGAGGGAGAAGCTGTGGAGGCAGCCTAGAACGGTGCACAGCCCATAGTGAGCCTCATGTAATCTCTCCTGCCCCAGTGCCCACAAAGATACCTGCTGTTAGTATATAGCAGCACCAGTTCAACCTTCTTCTCCATTCCCCTTCCCCCACTGTCGAGCAGAGACCCCAGTCCGAATAGTTATCCTCTGGTTAGAGCAGATGGTTGGGTGGCTCAGCCTCATTGAATAAGCCTTTGCCCCCTTCAGCAACTGCCACACAAGCAAGCCCTTTTCTCGGCACTGCATTAACAGCAAACCCTCGTCAACACAGAACAAGGTCTGCCCAGAGGCATGGCTGGATGCGTCATCAAAACAAAAGACATTTGGATGCAGCTTTTCATATATCACTGGCCTTTTTTTTTTGCCGGGTACTGCCTGTCTTGTACTGTTTTAAAACTCACAGATCACGCAGCAAGGTCTGTGTAGAGCTGGCAGATCAATGAAGCTGCCAACAGTGATGGCAAGGCCTAAGCACAGACCTCCCTCTTGGCAGCCCTGTTTCAGATCCCTGCCCCTTGCTCATCTGCGGGTGCTCTCAGAAAGATGGCACCCCCTCTCCCTCAGAAAAAAATAATAGGATGGTGGAGTAGTGGCAGCTGGAAAGATGTGCATCTTCATAATATAACAGATCTGGTAAATAGCTTGATTGGTGCCAGGGAGGCTGCTGTCCCATCAAAACAGCATTAGAGCTCAGGCTGCTTTTCCCAAGCTTTTAAAGCATGAATTACTATTCATTCTTCTTTTGCCTTTTCAGGAGTAACCTAATAAGACATACATTAGCCATAGGCATAGTGGGGGGCAGGAGCCTGCAGTGAATTGTATGAAAGCAGACACAGGTAGCCTTGTGCTTGCCTTGGCTGTATTTAATTGTGGGAGCTTATGACATTCTTAACCCTTTGCTAGCTGAGTCAATGTGAAGACTGGTTCTTGTACACCATGGCTTTATTGTTTCAACTTTCCGTAAGAGGTCAAATATTGTATTCCCTCTTCCCTTCTTTCTGGTTGCTATAGTAAATATTAACATGGTTTTAAAGGTTTATGCACAAACCTATGCACAATGAATGTACACTTTAATATTTCCTGATAGACCGTCACTCCCCTAAGAAGGAAAAACCATTGAGAGAGATGTAACCAGACCCCTTGAATCTATATAATAAATACCATACGTGCTTACACCAAGAATTTCGTTTATCCTGTTTGGTAACCAGTAGTTTCCTCCCCCCATAAATAGTTTTCATAATAGGATTTAATTGTGAGCTTCCATAGTTTTTCCCATTGCTCATGCACTGGTGTTAATGCAACAACATCTTTGTAATCCTGAGCAAACCATTCAGGCAGTGTGATCTGTTTATTGAGCTGTCTGTGGATGTTTTATTTGCAACGAATGCAGGAAGGATGGGGGTGGGGTGGTGGCATTAGCAGTACTGGTATAGGATTAATTCAGCTTGTCATCTTGGTAATAGGTCGGCTGAGAGCTTTTGCTAACATGCACACTCATTTTCATTCAGTGCCATACTTTGCTTCTGAGTGAGCCTGATGAACTGTTTAACCTAATTACCATCTCAGGGATTTACTTAACTCTCAACTGTGGAAGCCAAGAAAAGCTATAGTTTGATTTAACAGTGAGATCTTCATTTCAGCAATTCTGATGAGTTCTGACTTCAGTGTTTACCCATGGGACTTTCACATTAAAAAAAAAATAGTTTCATACTTGATATGATTCTTCCATTCATGGGGGGGCATGGAGTACACTGGACGGGCAATAAATAAATGTGCTTTCAGGTGTACTGCCATATGTATCCTACTGCAGGTGAGGCTTAAAATATGCTTGTGATCTGAAAGCAAGTAATTATAAACAGATTTCTGCAGTTCCTTTTTTTTTTTTTTTTTTTTTTGGCTCTTGATATTTTTCTGCTCAGATTTGGTCAGTTCAAAAGCCCTTAGATTGGCTTTCATAACAGGCAGCCTTGCAGGCTTAACCAGGGACCTAAACATTCTGCTTGGTACCCTCGGTGCTATCAGCATCAGAATGTAGCTGAAAGTCTGATTTTTTTGAGGCATTTTTGCCTCTAGGTTCCTTGTCAATAACAGTATTGAAACTGCAGATTTACAGATTCAACCAGGTTTATCTTAAACCAGTTTTAGCCATTTTGAAACTGGTTTATGTGCACTGAACTTCTGTTTTGTTACAGGTTTAAACCAGTTTCTAATCACTTAAACTGGTTTATATGTAATATCTGTCCCTAGCCTTGAAGAACAAAGCAGTGAGATGATCATCCAGTATGGCTGTAGTACATACGCTTGGTGTGAGTTGATGAGAAGCTTGCAAGTTGACACACAAAATTAAGCACGTTGGATAATTGCTTTTTTTTTCTTTGGGAACTTGTGGATGCTAGTCCATTAATGAGAAAGTAGGCAATGACATTGGCTTTAACATGAAGGAAGCCATGCTCTAACTGCTGAAAGATAAAGAAAGCAAGAGAGAAATTTATCTGTTAAACTAAATGAACATCATCAACCAAAACTTTAAAGGAAATTTTAATTGAGACTTAATTTTGTACAAGCTTCATACCAAGTTTTGAAGAGCAAAAGGTGAGATTTGTGCATGTAAATTACTTTCAGAGGTGCAAACTTGGTAATAAGATGTTCAGCTGCCTAACACGTGGAAATTCAGTTTGCATGCATACATTTAAATGTATTACTCCTGCAGAAATTTACCTTTGAGATATATTATGCATATAAAGTACACTTACACAGTTGTGCAAGGTATAGGCAACATAGCAATTTTACTATTTTTGAAAATGTTATTGTCAATATATGTTCATGCTGTGTTTGATTATGTATGAAAATGTGCAAGTACTGAAAGCTTTTTTTATACAATTACATCAAATACAGTATAGTTATTTTCTGTAATATGACTGGGCATACACTGTACACACAGTGTATAAATATGCGTGTTTTAATGTTGCACGCAAAAACACATGCAGATAATCCACTCAAAATGCCTAATACTGGCAATACTATACAAGATGATATGGCTTTATATAAGATATGTAGGAGGAGGTGTTTCCAATAGAAATGAAAGTTTCCGGTTATAAACGATCATGCAGAATATAATGTGGTCTCTAAAACTCCACTCATATTTTGCAATGTTGTGTGCGTATTTTGACTATATAGTTTTTCGTGGGCCAATCTCTGCATGATTGGGATACCAAATTTGATTCAATTTGCATGTAAATACAACATCTGTCCTAAATAACTCACTAAAGTATTGTAAAACTTCAGTATTAAAAGTATTAAAAGCATTGCAGCTTTCCAGCTTGTTGGGAGGGTGAAATCTAATTAAACATCAGTTTCTCACATTTAATACATAATGTTCAGTGCTTCCAGAAAATGTAATTAGAAGCACATTAGAAAAATTAGCCTACTAGTGCTTTTCACTGAAATGTTCACATGATAATGATCCAGCATCTTTCCCCAAGATCATAATTTTTAGTTTTGAGAGGTCAGTAAAAATGGGTCAGGGAATACCTCTATGTGGATGTATTTTGCTAACTGGAGCTCCTGAAAAAGGAATATTATGCTATATCTCAAAGCTGGAGATAGGTTTTGTGTTAGTGGGCTAATTCTTAGTACTGTGTTACCAGTTATGCTAATAGGTTACTGCTCTACACATCATTATTTCTAGGACTCCCAGTAAGAAAAGGAAAAAAGAAAAGGTTGATCTTTACCAGAAACCTGACTGTTTTGTTGTTTCTAGGATAATGATCAGCAGTGAAATACTGGAGTTAGCAATGTTGATGTTTTAAATGACATAATTAGGTTTCACAGTTAATATTGCAGTAGGGTTAATATTTATTTGTACACATCGTAAGATATGCATTATTTTACCAAACCACTACTAGCATTCTAGCATGTTCTGGTTTGATTGTTTGCTTAGTTATGGTGTAAGAACTTAATAGCTTTCCTCCTAGCAGCAAACATTTACATGTCAAAAGCAGAGATGGAGACTTATACATATGTTTAAATGGCAATGTGGCTTTATTCCATACACAACAATAATGTGAGTTATGATCGAGTAGTAATAGCGAGTACTATTTGAACCAGATAGATCTGGCGTTTTCACAACTGGTAAGCACCATTTTATTATGTTTAAGCAGCATTTTGCATGCACTCATTGAACAAAACTGTGAGTAGTAAGTTGGTGTTTTAACAAATATGTTAGCACCACTTGAGGCCATTTCTGTGCTTGAAGTAACTCTTCGTTTATATTTAATGCTGAGTTATAGAGCAACATAGTAGTAGGCATCTGTCTCATGAGACAATAGAACTGCGGCATATGAGAAGTCAGCTCAGTGGATGTAACCCTTGCTTGAAAGATACACCGACATGAGTGACTTCTCCAGGGTGCAAAAGCCTTGACAGTGTATATGGAAACACTGAGTTGCCCACAGACAGGCATCCTGTCCTCCTCTTGGCCTCACTGGTTTAATCCACAGGAAAGGCAGGTACCAGTACATTTGGAACCAGTTTGTTTGTAGAAGCCCCTGGAGCAAAGTGCTAATAACAAGGTCACAGGTTGGATTTTGGCTGGACTAGATGATCACTTGAGGTCCCTTCTAGCCTTGCTTCGCTATGATATGTAGTTGTGGAAATGGAAATTATCATTGTGGTTTCAGTCATATGTTAGGTGGCTAGTGTATTGTTCAGGCTGACATCTGTAGTGCTGTAAAACTTCCCTTTTCTGGGGGTTAATGAATAGGGTGGCTGAGCAGAAGGTTAAAAAAGAAACTTGCAATTGAGGATCCACACATAAATGTTGAGGAGTAAGATGCAGCGAGGACAAGAGCATTTCAGCAGGGACAGTCTTCAGTGGAAGGGCTGGAACATATTTACTGGGGAGGGAACATTTCTTCAATATGCACTATTCATTACACTTTTCAAATTAAGCAAAACAAAGTGAGCCAGAATGAACCATGTTATCTCTGTATCTTTCAGAGCTATTCTGTTGTGAGGCCAGTTACCACAAGCTCTACAGTAAAGTAGTAGAGAGTGCAGACCAAAGCACTTAAGAGAATGAGATACAGCAAGAAGAATGTGTTTTGAAAGATCATTGGTCAAAAACAGGAAGGAAAAGGAAATCAAGTTGGAGCATTAGTGAAATGGCAGGGTGAATGAATCCTGAACGCAGCCGAGCTGCTAAAGTCTCGAGGGTATCTACCGTTCAATGCACAGATCAAGGCATTCATAACTTGTTGGCACAGCAAATGTTGCCTGACTACAGTAACTTAAAACAGTAACTGCTGGCACTTTACTATAGTCCTCCTGACGAAATCAGCAGAACAGTAGCACCAAAAAAAAAAAAAAAAAAAAAAAGCAGATCTCATAGATGTTTCTGCTTTAAGAAGAGCTTTGGGAATGATGTGGATCAGCCAAGAGCTAAATGGACCAAGGAATAACACTATTTCTGTACTGTAGGCATTTTTATGTACATTCCCTCCACAGAAACCAGATGTATGCAGTTAAAAACTTATCACCCCACTAGCACGCACTGTTCATTTTCTAGTGAGACCACCATAGAGACTGTGAATAGAGGGTTTGTGCTGAGCTCTTAGCTCTGTTCCCAATGACTCATTCTTCAGCTATAGTGAGAAGGAGATTTGGGCCTTCATATAAAAGGAATATTTTTCTTTTTCAAAACACATTAGTGACACATACAGAACTAAATTTTGTCCTGATTTGCACAATATGCAATCCTCTGGCACTCAGTAGGATTGAAAGGGCTGAAATTAAGTCTGGAGAGGTTTTGGCCAATTTTATAAACAATCTGTATAGACCAACAAAGATGTCATGTCTGCTTAGGAGATGTGAATACAATGAATAAAGTATATGCATGTGTACATATATACAACTGGGATACTTGTGAACCTGTTGTAGTGAAGAATATCTATTTAATATATGGTTAATATACTCATTTTCTTATTTTCAATGGGTGTGTCTACACGAGACGCTTACTATGTGGTAGCCAGTAACACTGTATAGTAGCAAGTCAGAAACTTGCTAATAAGCTACTGTGCAGTGTTATTAGGCTACTGAGCAGTAAGCATCACAAAACACGTGCGCCAGTGTTACTGCACAGTAAATGTTCAGTAAACATTCAGTTAGTGCTTCATTAAGTAAGCACTAAACTAAACATGCAGTAACTACGGTTTATTAATGAATGTGTAGACGCACCCAGTGATCTGCAATTCAGTTTTTATTATCTTATTTTACAGACTAATTTTTTTAAGGATTAGTGGTTTGAACAAATCCTTACTGCTAGCCTTGAGCTGGCCTCTTTCTTGAATTCAAGACTTCATTAGTCAAGGGAGGAGCATGCTCTGGGATGTCTCTTAAATCACATAGCAAAGCTAACTTCATCAAAACTTGGAGTAAAATTTCAGTGAACTTTCCACCACCAAAGAGTGTATCCCACTGGGTTTACACAGTGACCTCAATAATAACAAGTACAGTAGAGCCTTGTTAAAGAGACTTGGAGTAACATGGTATTACCTTTGCCAGATGTCTGCAGAATTACTCAGTGACAACTTGCTGTGAATGGTTAGAATATTTTACACGAGTACTGTGCGTTAATGGGTATAATGAGATGGCCTAGCATTATGCACAGCCAATTCTATTAATAGAGTTAAAATTTTTATTCCTTCTCAGCCATTTATTTTCCTTGCTAACTTATTTTTGTAAAGAAAACATCATTTTTTAAATTCCCAGCAACAAAATCTGATGAACGAGTGTTGCATTGTTTTCTATAGTCAAAGTTGCAGAATAGTATGGGCCACCAACTTTTTGGCATACAAGCTCCAGCCCTGTCTTCGTAACATATCTAGTATACTGTGCCTTTTATTATCTGCTATCTAGTTATCATTGAATACTTCATGGCATCTGTTTTGTCCCAGGATGCTTTCATTAGACTTGCTACTCTGCCTGTGCTTAGTAATTTAGGTCTTGCCAAACTGTCAGATAACTGAGGCATCAAAACTGATCTCCTGCCAAAAGACCAAGGCAGTGGTGAAGAAAGGAAAGCACAAAAATGTCAACAGTGAGATGAAAGAATAAGTATCAGGTGCTTGTTTCATGGTCACTTGGCAGCCTGTAGGTATTTGTCTTGTCTCATTACCTGGATTAGCTTTTGTGCCCCTCTTTGTTCCTGTGGGTTTACTGCTGGCTTGCTTTTCTCTCCTAGCACTGCTCCCCTCCCACTTCTCCCCCATCTTTCTTGCTCTCTCTTGCTGTTCCCCCTCCCCCTTTCCTTGTCTTTTGTATTCTCATTTCTCTCTTATACTCTGCTTTCTTCATGTCCTTTCATGGCATCTGATGAAATGAACTTAGGTTTACAAAAGCTTATGTTCTATGTGTATTTTAGTTAGTTAATTTATAAAGGTGCATATCTACCCTGTCTGCTGACTGACTTCAGACTAACAGGGCTAACTACCTCAGTCTACAGACATGGTTTTTAGGGCACACTTGATTATGATATTCATATTGGGCTAGGCCTCTCTGTCTGCTGTCTGGTACCATGTAAAACAGTATAGGCTGTTCATGGTTAGGCTGTTGGTGACTAAACCTGCACCTCCACCTGGGCTTGCCTGGGTGAGAGTGTGTGGACATATAGTATGACTGAAAACAAGACCTGTCAAAGGGCAGATGAGCTCTGTGAGCCAACAGCCATCCATACCTGGAGAGGGGATGGGCGCCACCAGGTCACTCTGCCTGAAGAAACACCAATGTTGCAAAGCAACTCAACTAACCTCATCAGAGTGGAGGAAGGTTGTTATAGCGTCTGAGGTGCCCAAATGGTTGCAGTGGTCTGGGGACTGACTTGACTTGATTATGTACAGTGCTGGCAGACTTTATATATGCATATTTCATACATACGTTTTTGCTGACTTTTACAGCTAAACCAGACGCAGTATAATGCAGGAAGTATCTTGGGGGTCAATTATAATGGAACACAACACAGACAGCAGTCATAATTTATGGGGAGTTTCACTCATGGCCTCAAAGTCACGCATTTGTAGTTTATTTTGGCCTCCCCTAAACCTTTTCTGTTGGATTACAGTGGTGCCTTCGAACCTTGCTATAGTTCAGGGTTTGTCAATGTTTCCATTATAAACCTTCAGTTTATAACTTACCTATAAAAATCACTTGCACTTGAAGCCTGGCATACAAGAGCTATTTCTTGAAATTTGTTATATGTAAACAAATCGATTGCTCTTGCTGATGATCACTTTACAAGTTAAAAATAAGGTATAACAAGCCCAGGTGCTCTTGAATCGTTGTTACTAAAAACAGATTTAGTTTTAGAAATGAATCTTTTGGGTCTATTTAGTCTGGGCAGAACAAAACAGAAGCGTTGCAAGCCCAGGACAAGAGCCAGATGGATATCTCTGGGCTTAGCCTTCATTCTGTTGCCGACTCCTCTTGTATAATGGCTAGAAATGATGGAGGATTATATAGCTAATTTACTCGCCCCATAGGAGCATTTCAGGATTATATAATCTCTACAAACCTCTTAGAGGGTGGTTTGTAGATAAAAGGCCAAAACCTGACAGCCTTTGAATAACTGAAAATGTTGAGTAATGCCACTGGTTTCAACTGATTTATTCTAGATTTACTGAGTGGGATCTGAGAGCAGAATTTGATCAGTGAATGGCATCAGCATAGGGTAATGTTAAAATATTTAAAATATGTCGTTGCCACTGGAAGTACTGGTCCAGGACATAGGATGTAATATATTTAGGTAATGCATAGGTCAGTATGTACCTGAGCATGCAACCGTTATTTAGCTGGTTTATCAACATGATTCTGAAGATGTCAGTTTCATACCATACCCTGAGTATATTTTATACAACTTTTTCAGGGAGGGTATCAAAAATGGCTGATCCATTTTTAATGTGAGCCTAAAGTTTGTCATCTTGGCAGCTTGCAGATGTTAAAGAAAACCCAATAAGTGGGTGCTTTACTTTCAAACTCTGTGTGCTCCTGCATCAAGCCCAGCACGTGCCCGTAAGAGGCATTGCATTAGTTGGACCTATGTCACCCAATGTCTGTATAGATTGAGTGCTTTAGTAGGGCTTTTTTGCCACTTTTATCTAATAGCTGATTTGACTCAGATTTAGCCAAAAGCACCAAAAGGCCCTGCTGAAGTGCCCTTGGAAGTTGGTTCTAGATCCTATCCGCCCTGACTGTGAAGTAGTGCCTCCTGATATCTAGCCTGGATCTACGTTCCATCAATTCTTTGTTACTTCCAGTAGTGCTTGGGGGAACAGGGACTCTCCCATTGCCAGTTGGTCTCCCTTGGCCAGTTTATAGATGGCCACCAGATCCCCTCTCAGCCTTCTCTTGTGGAGGCTGAACAGGTTCAGGTCTCGTAGCCTCTCCTCGTAGGCCTGCCCTGCTGCCCCCTGATCATGCGAGTGGCCCTCCTCTGGACCCTCTCCATGTTGTCCACATCCCCCTTGAAGTGCGGCGCCCAGAACTGGATGCATACTCCAACTGTGGCCTGACCAGTGTCGCACAGAGGGGGAGGATCACCTCCTTGGACCTGCTCGTGATACATCTGTGGATGCATGACAAGGTGCGGTTAGCCTTCCTGACTGCATCCCCCACACTGCCAGCCCATGTTCATCTTCGAGTCTATAATATCTCCAAGATCCTTTTTTGCTTCTGCACTGATGAGAACGGAGTTCCCCAGCCTGTAGGTATGGTGCTGGTTGTTCCTCCCCAGGTGCATCACTCTGCACTTGTCAGTATTGAATCCCATCTTATTCTCATCTGCCCACCCCTGTAACCTGTCCAGATCCAGTTGCAGCCTGTCCCTCCCTTCTAGCGTGCCCACTTCTCCCCACATCTTAGTGTTGTCTGTGAATTTGAACAAGGTGCTTTTCACCCCCTTGTCCAAGTCGCTGATGAAGATGTTGAACAGCACGGGCCCAAGGACTGAGCCCTGGAGTACCCCACTGCCCACATCCCTCCAGGTCAAAAATGACCCGTCCACCACCACTCTGGGTCCGGCTCTCCAGCCAGTTGGTGACCCATCTGACTGTATAGGCATTGACACCACAATCTCCTAATTTTTTAACGAGAATGGGGTGAGAGACAGTGTCAAAGGCCTTCCTAAAGTCCAGAAAGACTATGTCCACCGTGACACCTGCATCCCAAGATTTGGTGACCTGGTCATAGAAGGCCACCAGGTTGGTCTGACAGGACCTGCATCTAATGAACCCGTGTTGGTTCCCCTAAACATACGCTCCCCTGCTGGTCCATCGCAGATGTGCACCTGGATAATTTTCTCAAAGAGCTTCCCCAGGACTGAGGTAAGACTAACAGGCCTATAATTTCCTGGGTCCTCCTTCCTCCCTTTTTTGAAAATGGGGACCACATTGGCCCTTTTCCAGTCCTCTGGCGCCTCGTCAGAGCACCATGAGTGCTTGTAAAGCTGTGCCAGGGGTCCCACAATGACCTCCGCTAATTCCCTCAGCACTCTGGAGTGGAGATCGTCAGGACCTGCTGGTTTGAACCCATCTAGTCCCATCAGAAGTTTCCTGACTAGGTCCTCTCTGACCCTGGCCCTGGCTGTGCCTCCCCTGGAACCATTGGGGATCCCGGTGGGGGGGATGACCTGGTCCCTGCTCAGAAAAATGGAGGTAAAGAAATTGTTAAATAGGTTAGCTTTGTCATGGTGAGACCACCAGATTTCCAAGTGTGTTCTGCAGAGGCTCTACATTACCTGAAACCTTCTTTTTACCCCCTGTGTATTTAAAAAGGATTTCTTGTTGTCCTTGATCCAGTTCACTAGTCCCAGTTCCATCTCTGCCTTGGCCTTCCTAACAGCCTCCCTACAATCCTGAGCAATGGAGGTATAGTCCTTCCTGGTGATGGCCCCTCCCTTCCATTGGGTGTACGCCTCCTTTTTAGCTTTGAGACATTCTTGAATGCTTTTGGTGAGCCATGGGGGCTTTTGAGCACTCTTGCCCTCTTTGATCCATGTTGGGATTGCCACCCTTTGGGCTTGGAGGATTGTCTCCTTAAGGAACAACCACTCTTCTTGGACTCCCAACTCTGGGAGCTCAGTGCCTCCCAGACTAGTCTCCTTAGCTCACTGAAATCCACCCTCCTGAAGTCCAGGGCTGCTGTCTTGCTGCAGGCCTTTGCCACCCTGTGCTGGATGGTGAATTCCAGTAGGTGATGATTGCTTTCACCCAGGTAGTTGAGCACCCGCAGTCCCCTCACCAGGTTGTCGCTTGTGGCCAGGACCAGGTCCCACAGGACCCTGGTGGGACTGTGCACCTCCTGAGTTAGATGGAGGTCCTGTAACACAGCTAGGAACCTATGTGAGTAGTCAGACCTGGCTGACTGCTTTTCCCAACAAATGTCTGGATAGTTTAGGTCACCCATGATGACCACATCCTTTGACTTAACTGTCTCCACAAGCTGACCTGAAAATTCCCAGTCTAGTTCTTCCCCTTGGTTGGTTGGTCTGTGGTAGACCCCCCACTATTAAGTCCCTTTCCCCTGGATCCCTTTGTATTCTGACCCATAGCTCTTCAGTCTGCCCCTCCTCTGACCCAGTGCTGCTCGTTGAGGATGTGAATTGTTCTTTGACACAGAGCACCACACCCCTGCCTTTTTTCCTTCTTCTATCCCTCCTGTAAGCCTATAGACTTTGATGGTCACTGCCCAGTCATGGATCCTGCCCAGGAGCCAGTTCCCCAGCCAGTGGATTGTGGTGTGTCTGAGACCGCGGTTAGCTAGTTTTACTAAGAGGTAATCGGGGGATACCAGATGGAAGGCTTTTTTAAAGTCAAGATATATCAATCTCTCCTCCTTTGTCCAGGTGATTGGTCACCTGGTTGTAAAAGGAAATGAAATTGGTCAACCAAGACCTACCCGCAACAAACCTGTGCCGGCTATCCCTCAGGATGTTGCCATCGGCCAGTCTGTTAATAATGGCCTCTTTGATGATCTTTTCTAAGACCTCCCTGGGATAGAGGTCAGGCTGATGGGCCTGTAGTTTGCTGGATCCACTTTCCTCCCTTTCTTGAAGATGGGCACCACATTGGCCTTCTTCCAGTCATCCAGTCGTTATTGCTATTGGTACCTGAGCCAGCAGGCAGTTGAGATTTACTGTGAGAAAACTTCAAAAAGTATGATTCTTGTATGTTTCAGTCGGAAGAGACAAATATGTCACATGGATGCCTGCCAAGTGAAAACAGAACAGTGCTCTGGGAGGATGAATCAAAGTTAGGTTGCAAGACTGTCTCTGTCCTTACATAGTACAGAGAAGCCACATTCTGCTCTGATGTACACATGCACAATTCGTGGCATGATCAGTATGGTGACACATGGATAACTGAGAGCAGGATTTGGGTTGAGGTCTCTAAGGAATAGAAGCTCTTTCCAGTTGGTGGGTGTCACGTGCAAGTATCGAATTTGGCTGTACAGGCAATTATTTTCTCTCAGCTCTGCTAATAAACTGCTATTATTTGTAGTGTGGATCTGCATATGCAGGTTAATTATTCTGCTACAGTTGCTTATTCTGAACTTGTTCCACACAGAAAACTTGACAGAATATGTAGAAGACCAAGAAAGAAAGAAGCTGCTATGTTTGTATAGAGCACAATAGCATTTTTATCCTAGATGCATATCTAATGCAATGTTAAATTGAAAGACTGGGTCAACAGGAAGGTTCAAAGTCATACTTAAAGGTCTGGACAGCTAGGGGCTCTTGCATGTGGTGTCCATCTGGGACTGCTGGTGTACCACTTTGGCAAAGGTGTGGATGGCAATAGGGTAACCAGGATGGGGTGACTGAAACACCTGACTGGGGGTGGGGAGAGGTGGAAAAAAAAGCACTGAAGCTGCAGTCACATAGATGGGCCAGGGCACAGTGACAGCTGGAAGTTGCCACTGCTGCATTGCATTGCAGCTGCCCCAGGTGCCCAGCTGCATCACTTTGACTCTTGTGGATGGGGTCAGGAAATGAAATGAGGGAACAAGATACATGAGTTAACGATTGTGAATAGACCTGGCCATTCGGCATAGAAGGGGGAGTTTCTCTTTCTGTCAGAAAGAAGCTGGAGAGTGAGAGTGAAATACTGCAGAGAACATGGGCGGAAAGTGAAGGCAGTACCAGAAGAAATAAGTGCTATTGTTACAACCCACCTATAATGTCACGCTACAGAAACTATGTTGCACTGCTTCCAATTCAGGCTAGACTGCTTCTGGTTACAGAGGTCTGGACTGAGCCTTGGATTTGTGGAGTATCCACAGATTATACAGTTTTGATTCATGTGGATTGTTCATTTTAGTGAGTTACTGCAGTACGGATTCTCACTTTCTGTAACTAAGGGATTACTATGTAGGTCAGGGAGGAGAATAGGCTTTGTATGTGTGTGTATTGATGTGAAGGTTAAAGAGGGGGGCCAAATTTTGCTTTCACTTAGACAGTGCTGAGCTGGCTCGTGACTTTGCTTGGATAAGCTGAGAGGAAGAATTTTGCTGAGAAAACTGTACCTTGACATTGTTCTGTGAACAGAACTCTCTGAAATCAATGGAAGCCATGCAAACTGAAAGCAGGATATAGGCTGGCTCTTTATCTCTGAGTTCATTTATTTTTCTTGGTTTACTCAGACCCTTAGCTTCAGTGGAAAAAAGATTTTTTATTTTAAGATCCACAATGACTAGAAAAGTAGCCAATGTACATTGTTGTCTCCATACCCTTTAAATGGTTAAAATGTAATACCCACCAGGACAATTTCTCTGTTTTAAAAATGTACTTAGCAGTAAAGTTACACAATAGGCATAGAATGGACTCTTGCAGACAGCAGCCTATTTATTGTGTTCATGGGTATTTGTGCACTAAGACAGTGTGTTATTGGCTTGCAGAGCTAATAAAAATCTTTTCTGGCAGTTATGTAATTATCACAGCCTACAGCTGATGAAATGCCACCATATTTCATTCCAGTTTGTGAAGCTGTTTTGTGCATGAGTGTATGTTTCGCCATATTAGGAGAATAGATGCAGTTTAAACTAAATAAATGTAGTTTCCATTGGCATAAAAGAGTCATTTTCTGAAGGAAATGACATAATGAATAAATTATACATGTATGCATATATTTGTATGTTCATATGTATATGGTGTACATAAACCACTATTACACTTAATATAGGCTTAATTTTGGTCTTACTTCTCAGAGCTTTTTTGTGCCAGATATTGGGTAACTAGATAACAAATTAGAATGAAATAATTATATCCTATGTGATCATTAAGCATAAACAATATAAATAACAAATACACACACACACACACAAAGTGGAAGAGAGAGACGCACAGACTGATAAATCTTCAGGAATAAAACATCTACTTTTATTGTTATAGAACCATTGTTACAGAATTGTTAATGGGAGATGGATACTTTTTTGCTCTCTAATTAGTTACAGTTTAATAGAGCGGGCATGTGACAGTATTAAAGGCACTGTTGGCTGCAAATTGAAATTATTCTTGAAATAATCCTTCTACCATTCACTGATGGTAGCAGTGTCAGAAACCATTTTATCAGAATCCTTAGCACAGAAATAACCAAAATGAGCATTAGCATTTCCATGCACAGGTGAAAAACTGCAACTATACAATCCATTTGAAGAAATGATTTTTCATGTATAAATTCCGTCACCTGCACAAGTAAGTGGTACGTTTGCATGTGCTGTCATTAGTGCTGTCAAAGAACAGCTCCTTGTTTTTGCGTGCACACATACGGAGACCAGATTGAGACCCACTGGAATATGGCTATTTGAAAGTTGGAATATTATTTTTTTCTTAATATGCATAAGTATATGTCATTTAAGTACATCAGCAAGAATATAGCTTCCTGGAAGGAAGGTATTTGTTAGGTCTGAAAGAAAGAGAGATTGTTTTTAAAATAAATTCTTTTGTAATAAGGCAAATAAAAAGTGTTACATTAAATTAAATATTTTTGAACCACATTTTGGACTTGTGTATGCATGTGTGGTGGGAGAGAGAGAGAAAGCCACTTCCATTTAGAGAGAGGGAGAGGGAGAACGCTTCCTTCCATTCGTGCCTGGGAGAACCACATACACAGTCCAGGTCAGGACTGAACCCTCTTTTACAAGTCTCTGCTGAAAAAAACAAGAACATTACTTTACTTTCCTTTAACTTTGCAGATGAACTGTACTTCAGAAATACACAGCCAATATGCAAAGTAAAAGCTCTTGGTTCTTAGTTTAATGGAGCATGAAAATTATTGCTTATGTCTCTCTGTTTCCCATTGTTTCTTGATAAGGTAATTATTACTCTGTCGCTATCCAAACCAAACCGCATACTGGTAACCCTTGAACTATATGGTTATCACAGAGAAAATTCGTCAATAACGAATGGTTCAATTTAGCAATTAAATCTTGGTATAATTGTAAGGTTAAGTGATCTCACAGTGTGCCACAGAATTGAATGGATTGGTCTGCTATGGAATTATGCCTCTGTGAGCCTCTGGTGTGACAGTGAGATCAATTTTATTTTAAAAGACTATGTATCTGGCAATGATAATGTTAATGCCTTGTCAATGGAAGGAAACTGCCTCAAAATCAACCTCCAAATACTTTGGAAGATTCACACTATTGTAGGGTTTCTTTTTAACTACACAGTTATTCTAATTATATGGTAATAAACCTTCTCTTTGCAATAACTAGCATATGCCATTGTGGGCTGGGGCATCACAGATTTATTGTCCGGAATAGGCATACAGAGCTGTTCTTAATTAAGAAATTAACTTTTTTGAGAAGTTCAGGAGCAGTGTGGTAGTGGCAATGCAGCTGGAAGTCATGATCACAGTGGTCACAACAGGGCAGCAATGTCATCTACTTTCCTGCTAGCACGTACTGGGCAAGTCTACATGTACAGTTAATGGAACTGAATGTACTCTGGCTCAATTTGAGACAGAATAAACTAATCCTGATGTCACTGTCTACATGTGCATTAAACCACAGTAATTTACTGTGCTGCCAGATACCACTTGTATCTGATGGGGCTATTTGGCACTGCAGTAAATAGTCTACTGCGTCCTAATTTCCATGCATGTGTAGACAATGATATTTTACTGTGAAGCAAATTATTATGCTGCATAATAGAGCATTTCATGTAGATGTGCCTACTTGGTTGATCCCTAAGCTGGAACACTGTTTGGACACCTGTCAATATAGTTCCAGCTGTGGGTATAGCATTGAGCGAGCATTATAAAAAACAAACAAACAAACAAACAAAAAAATCTTTCTTCAGTTGATAACATTTAGATATCCTTGCTGATTTTATTGACTCTTATTGCAAGCAGTTAAAAAAATCATCTTTGGTAAGGCTGACCGTAGGGTGCTGTTGATGACTGGGATCCAACAAGACATGAGAGATTGACTTTCCATGCATCTTTTCAGCATTTCAGAAGAAAGTGGTGACTTGAGGAGTCTTCTGAAATCCTTAAAAGTTTCCATTTGGTCACTCCTTCCTGTTCAATTATTTTATCAAGTAAGAGGATGTGTGAATTTTTAAGCTCTCATTAAAAGCAGTCTAAGATTGAGGTGAGGCACTGACACGGCTTTATTTCATCTGCTGATTTGTGTGACAACTTATCTTCACTAGTATTTTTCCTCATATTAGTTACCACACATTGGCTATGATGATGAGGAAACATGTTTTATTGGTGATGAAGATGTACTCTTGGTATAATATGTGCTTTTTGGGTGCTCTTTGAAACTGCTTGAACCACTTTTTCCTATTGAATTAAGTGCGAGCTTGCTACTTTTGTTGAAGATTGGTAATCAGGCATGTACCAATTGGCTTGGCTTACTTCAGTGTGTTGTATTTGGAAGTGCTGTCAAGGCAGCACAGTGCAGGATAGCAGGTTATCATTTAGCAGCGCGGGTCAGGCTGAACACATTTGATCTTCTCCACAGACTGCTTCTCTGGCTTATGGGTGGAGTTCAAGGAGCTGCTCTCAAACTGTAAAGACAAACAGGCCTCAGACTCTGCCTGAATTAGGAACTACAACTCTTATGAATTCATGTAATGTCTGTGATCAGCAATAAGAATATCTCTGCCTTGATATTGTTACTGTCCAGCCAGGACACTTTTTCCCATTTATCAGTGGTCTGGCAGGCTGGGGCTTAGCAATACACAGGAAAGAGAACAATGCAGGGAGCATGTGAAGACATTTGACTTGCCCACAGAAATGCTGATGAAAAGGCATGAAAGGGAACAGCACTACAGGGTGTGGCTCTTAAAATTAATGGCAGACATATATTGGATCAGAACCCACCCCTGCTGAAATCAATCTGTTTCTGATTCCCTGTAGATTAAATTTACATAGAAGAATTTGGCCCCTGAACTAACTTTTCAGCTGCTCATGGTGAAAAATATAGCAGTCCTTTTGCATGCACAGACTGCAGGTGCTTTTCTGCAGCCTCCGCTGTCCTAAAGTTCTTCTTATTTTTTTAAGAGGACATCAAGCTAAAAAAAATCTGTTTCTGCAATATAGTTCCCCAACAAGCATCAGCTTCTGTTTCACCAAGTACTTCGTGAGCAGTGCTCAAAGATGAGATGTATGATGGGCAATTTCTGACCTTATAAATTACTGTGAAGCTTTGTTCCAACATTTACCTGATAATATGGAGCCAACCAAATTCCTTGGGGTGGTGGAATAAAAGATAACTGTTTTCCTCATGAAGTTCCAGATGTACCAATGCGTGTCAGCAGATTGTCTGATAAGATGTGCATCTGAACGGGCAGGCAAATTCTACAATAAACAGCACATCAAACAATGCATGGCTGTGTCAAAAACCCCCAAAACAACAAATTTCAACTGCAGCACTGTTGCTATTTCTTCCTCTCCTGCAGTGCTCCCAGAACAATGCTGTCGTCTTCCCACAGTTTAGATTCTGAACCATTCCACATAGCAGTCTCTATCTCCTTCATTATTAATGGTTTGCCTGTCTTAAGAAATCTCCTTATTTTTATGCTCATGGATGCGGAGGTGGGGCTGTGCCTGTAAGTCAGTTTAGGAGGTTTAGATGAAGTCAACCAGCTGTTCTTCTCCTTCTAATTCTTTGGCTTTTTGAATGACTTGAAAGGTTGACATTGATGTGTTTTCATCCGTGATCTTGTTTTGTATGATAAAATTATAATAAATGAACATCTGGTGAAGAAAGCATTCTGCTTTGAGAAGCAATTTCTGAATCTCTCTTGCTGCTGAAGTGTAAACTGAAGTCCAAGCAGTGAGATGTTTTGTACTACAGTTGTTTGGGGTCATGGTGCACAGGGGCTGAGCCACTCTGTAAGCCAAGAAAACATTTCGCATCAGCAGAGACCAAGGGCTGCTGTTGTTTTCAGTGCTCATGCAAGTTTGTTAAAGTACAGTGGGTGTGAGCTGTTGGCTCAGAGCTGTTGAGGTCACAAAGACTAATCAAAACTCTCTGGGCTGATTCAACAGTAATTTTTTAGTGAACTTCTTTGATTCTCTGAGATACTTTGCTTCTCTTCTTCACATGTTCCCTGAAACATCTCTGGTTACAGATGATGATGTTTTGCCTTATTAGAGGAGAGTGAATTTGAATGATTTTCGTAAAGCTGTGGGGTTTGCTTGGAGTAATCTTTTAGAATGGGCAATCCAGCTGCGGAATCAAAATGAGGATGGGCTTTGAAGCTCTTACAGCATGAAACTGTTTTTAAGTGGTGAATTAATGAGGCTTCAGCATTTCCAAAATCTGAAATGTATTAGGCTGAGTCTGAATTTTTGAGTGGAATAAACAGCTCATTGGTAGGAATAATTATCATCTACCACTAAAATGTTCTAGACATCTCACAGATGAAACTGGGAAACAATTGTTAGCGAGATCTCAGCAGGAGCTAGCTTGGTATGCTCTGAATGTAATAAAGGAGAGTGGAAGAGCAACATTACCTCCAGTAGCATACACTGCTGTTGCATACACAAGGCTAGTGCTAGCCATTCTGGGAGTTGGGGGCTCTGATTGTATTGAAGACAATGGTCAGATTACTATAGGGATAGGCTGACTGGCTGTATATGGAGTGAATCAGGCTAAAGACAATGATAAAGATAAAAAACCCAAGAAACAACAACAAAACAAACAAAAATCCAAACCCCTGAACCAACAGCTGTATCTGCATTGCCAGAACCTGGGGCAAGGGATCCCAGCATCTGTGTGGATCCCTTTTCAGGATGGGGGCCAATAATCAGTAACTTCTCTTCAGTAAACTAAGCTGGAGAGAGCAGTGTCTGTTGTGAAAGAGCATGGCAGATTTGATATGGATAGCTCTCAGGGACGATATCCAGGTTGAGTATATCCTGCCTGAGCAAACTGAGGATATTCTTTCCATCATAACAATTGAATGCTACATAGCAAACCTATCTTAAGAGATGCTGAATAGCTGAAATACCCCTTCAGATTAATCGGAGTTCCCCTGTCCCTTGCATGTGGAGCGATGGCAGCGCAGAGTAGTGGGTAGTGGCAGTGGCTGCCATGTGTGAACTTCCCTTTCCTGGCCCTCCCCTCCCCTCAGTGTCTGTCCAGCTGGCCGTAAATTCCAGTTAATAGAGTATCAGAAGGATTGCTGCCTGTTGTCACGTTGCTGAAAGGACTTTTCAGCCTCCCAACCTTCCCTCTTTGTTGTCTCCTTGTGAGCTTCTAGTCCTGCTGAAGAAAGAGTGTTCAATGATGATGTGGTACCAGAAATTAGAGCTTATGTATTTTGCTGGTGTGTGTGTATGTATGTGTGTGTGTGTGTGTGTGTGTGTATGTATGTGTGTGTGTGTGTGTGTGTGTGTGTGTGTGTGTGTGTGTATATATTTTTTTTTCCCTATAAAAAACACAGGCAGTAACTCATTATCAGCTATCCCTTGATACAAGGATGATAGCTGCAGCCCCGGGGGGGGGGAGGGGTGTTACTAGTAAGTTTTAAGATGGCTGAGGAGTCCAATCCATGCTCTGCAAGTTTTTCCACAGATATGACAACTGGCGCCGTGTGTGGGGCACAACTGTTGGCCAGGATGTTGTGTTTTCCTTCATCCTCTTCCATTTACAGATTCACAGAAGTTTAGAGCTGGAAGGGACCTTATGAAATCATTGGGTCCAGCCCCTCTGCTCTGGGCAAGAAAGACTGCTGGGGTCAAATAACTCCAGCAAGGTGTGCTTCCGGTCTCCTTTTGACGATCTCCAGCATAGGTGCCTGCACCACCCCTTCTGGGAGTCTATTCCAGAGTCTGTTCACATGAAACGTGAAGAAATTTTTCCTTATACCAGTCTGAGATCTTCTAGGAGTTTGACCATTGCTCCTGGTTTTCCCTTGGGGCTCTTCGGTGAATAGTTGTTTGCCTAGCCCCTGATGCTCATCTCTGATATGTTTGTAAGCTGCCACCAAATCCTCCAAAGTCTTTTGTCTTCCAGGCTGAACAGTCCCATATCTGTCAGTCTTTCCTCGTATGGCGTGCTCTTCTACTCATATGAATGGCTCTTCTCTGGACTCTCTCAAGCTTCTCCACATTCTTCTTCAAGTGAGGTACCCAGAACTAGATGCAGTACTCCAGCTGCAACTTCACCAATGCCAAATAGAGCAGAAGAACAACTTTCTTAGTTTTGCTTGAGATGCACTGGTTGATGCATGTCAGCATATTGTTTGCTCTACTAACTGTAGCATCACACTGGTGGCTTATATTCATTTTATGGTCAATTATGACCCCTATGTCCCTCTTATATGTGGTGCTAGCTAGTGTAGCACCCTTGAGCTTGTAAGCTTGTTTTGGATTTTTCTTCTCAAGATGGAGCACTTTACACTTCTCCGTGTTGAACAGCATCTAGTTCTGATCTGTTCATCTAACTAATCTGTGTAGGTCTGCCTAGATCATCAGCCTACCCTGAAGCATGGCTGCACTTCCCTACAGCATAGTGTCATCGGTGAACTTTGCCAGTGTGTTTTTCACCCCTACATCTAAATCATTGATGAAGATGTTGGAAAGCACTGGTCTCAGCTTCCTGAGCAAAAGGGTTCTCTTCAAAGTTGGCTGTAGCTTGATGTATGGTACAGCACCTTTGAGACCTGTTACCAGCTAGCATGTCCCAATTTGTAGGGTTGATGCCATCCTTTAGGTATACTTTCAGGGTGTCCTTGTAGCACTTCCTCTGTCCTCTTACCATGACTAAATTCAGACAAGAGGACTTGCTTTGAGAGACGTGTCAGCCATCCACAAAATGGCGAGACCACGGGGGTTGATGTTTCATGATCTTTGTCTCAGTGCTGATTGTTAGCTGCAGAAAGGATGCTGGCATTGGTGTGGTGGTATTCCCAGCTGTTGCGAAGAATCTTCCTGAGGAAACGCTGATGGAACCATTCCAGGCGCTTAAGATGGCTTCGATATGTCACTCATGTCTCGCACCTGTAGAGAAGCATGGGAATAGCCACTGCATTGTAGACCAGGATCTCAGTTTCCACCTGCAGATCTTGGTCAGCAAAGACATGGTGAAGCAGCTTTCTGGAGGATACACTGATTGACTGGGAGAGGTGACTGCCAAGGCATGGGAAATTTTTGACATTTCCTGATATTCAACAATGGTCATTTGTGCGGGATGGGGCGGGGAGGTGGATGACAGCTTGTGCCTGGGGCAGATTGATGGAGCATCTTGGTCTTCCAAGTGTTAAGGTGAGTCCAAGTCTGTAATAGGCACCAGAGAAAAGGTCACAGGTGGACTGCAGATCGGTTTCAGTGTGCACGAGAATAACAGTCGTCAGCAGAAGGTCAGTAATACCAGTCTTGGTAACTTCCATTTTGCTGTGAAGGTGCTGCAGGTTGAAAAGCTGACTGTCCATCTGATATTCAACCCCAATTCTGGGAGGAAGGCAGTCACAGATGAGAATCAAAATTACAACAAGATAGATGGAAAAAGGGGCTGGGGTGATGATGGAGCCCTGGTTGACACCAGTACACATGGTTAAATGGGTCTGTCTCTGATCCATTGCAAAGGACAGTGGTGCTCATCCCATTGTGTAGTAGCCTGAAGACACTGAACTTCTGTGGACAACCAAACCTAGCCAGCACCTTCCATAAGGCTTCATGATTGATGGAGTCAAAGGACTTGGTTAGGTCAATGAATGCCATAAACAGCTCCTGTTGCTCTCTACACTTCTGTATTTGTCATGCAACAAAAATTATGTTGATAGTACCCTGAGATGGTCTAAAGCCACACTGGGATTCTGGAAGGATATCTTTGGCAAGGGGGAGGAGGCAATTCACAAGGATGCAAGTATGAATCTTTCTGGCAACAGAGAGGAGGGCAATGCCTCAATAGTTTGCACACCCTGACTAGTCCCCTTTCTTGAAGCTTACAACGTTGGCATTTTTAAAGTCAGGTGGAATTTCCTCAAAGCATAGTTTGATGAGTAGTTGGTACAATTTTTGCGTTTTGCTGTTTCACCAACTTTGAAGACTTCTGTGGGAATGCCATCTGGGCCTGGCACCTTACTGTTTTTGGTCTGAGTAATGTCATACCAGACTTGCTTGAAGGATGGCGGGGGATCAGCAAGAGGTTCTATTACTGGGTGTTGAGGACTGAACTTAATAGTGACAGCTGAGACCTCAGATTCACGGTTGAGTAGAATCCTGAAGTGCTCGTTCTAGCTTTGCTTGATGGATATGTTGTCTGTGTGAAGTCTGGAGCTGTTCTGGGATCTCAGAGGGCTTGGGCCATTGGAACGTGGCCTGTGGATGGCTTTTATTGCTTGAAAGAAGCGTCTCATGTCCTGCTGGTCAGTGAAACTCTATGCCCTTTGCTTGCCATCACTGGTTCTTGATGTCCTGTAGCCTCCTCAGAACTACTGCTTTGAGCCAGTGGTAAGCCTCTCGTTTTTGCTGGTTGGAGGGTTCATTTTGCCAACTGCAGAAGGCAGCTGTTTTCTGATGGATAAGTGCCTCATTGTTTTCGTCAAACCGGTGGTGGTGGTGGTAAGTGGAGTATCCAGTTGATTCTGCACGTCTTGTGAATAATATTCTTAAGCTTCTCCCAATGTGCCTGGATGTCTTTGATGTCATCAGGTAGATCAGAGAGCCTCTTAGTAAGGCATTGCTGAAGAGCCTTGTATCTAGATTGGTCTTGAAGTGCCTTGATGTTAAATCTCTTCCACATTCCTTTTGGTTTAGAGTGTTGTGCTGCAGGCTTGCATGTCCATGATTGATCTGACTGAATGGTCTATCCATTAGTCTTCTGCACCTCTCAGGACTCGGGTGATATGGACATCAGTATAATCATGGCCTCTAAAAACAGTACAGTCAAGAAGGTGCTAGTGATTGGAACGTGGATGTTTGTCTTATATTTGTCACTCTGTCTGAAGATGGTAGTTGTGATGAGAAAGTCAGGTTCTGCACATTTTATGAGGAGGAGGATACCATTGGAGTTGACTTTCCCCACCCTCCTTTCCCAAGGTGCTGCTCCAGAGTGTTATTGAACTCTTGCATTGAAGTCACCCATGAGGATCAGCTTGTCTTCTCTGGCAGCAGCAGTCAGGACTGTGTCAAGAGTGCAGTAAACTGTTCCTTGTTGACTTCTTCATCATCAAGTGTAGGGGCAGATGTACTGATGACCGTAGCATACTGGTTGTTACTGAGCTTGAGGCAGAGAGTCATAAGGCCTAACTAAGCTATGTAGAAAATGGGCCCTTCTCACTTCCTCCCCTCCCCTTGCTTATGTATTTAGTTTTTTTAAGTTTGCATCTCCTGTCCCATGGGAACATGCATAAATAGTATAGCTACACTTATGACTGTGAACCTCAGAAAAAAATAGTCACAGAGGAGCGGAACAGAAGGCACTCTTTTTGCAGCAGTGATACCAGTAAGGTTTATATTAGAGCAGCAAATACAGATGGTGTCCCAGGGATTGTGTGATGACAACCATTTCTCAGTGATGAAAACAGCTGTTAACTGTTGAGTGGCAATATGAACCAAAGGCCAGAATGGACCGTGTCTGGGACACCAGGGTTCTAGGCCTGGTTCTGCCATTAGCTGACTTGGTGACTTTGAACAAGTCACTTCACCACTGTGGTGAACAATACTAACTCTCCCTTGTAAAGTGTTCTGAGACCTGCCTATGAAACATGCTGAATGTGAAGAGCTAAGTATGATTATTTGGTCTAGTTGTTTGTGAGAATCCTGATCTCTACCTATATCCTCACTTCTTTTTAGAAATAACTGTGAATTATTTTTGAAGCATATGGGAAAGATAAAGAAAAAACAGTCTGCACAGTAGCTTGTTGAATAGTGAAGCAGTAATTTAATATATGTACTCTTGGAGTGTTGCACTGTTTCACATCCACATGAAATCAGAATGACGACCTATGGTGGACCACAGAGCAGCAGCTTTCCTACAGTAGCTATTTGTCACTCTTTACTTATCATCACTCTTTCCTTCATATTGTGGGTGTTCTGCTAAACTCAAGCTACAAGGCCTTTGACCTTTGTGTTAGTATATTTCGGATTTCAGCCCCAGGCTTTGACCTAATGTATAAAACATCTTCTGAACGCTTCGGATATAGTTGTCAACAAGTCATTCCATTTAAAATGGGATCTGATTGTGCTGTTTGTAATCCTCCCCTTCCAGAATGTCAGAGCATGTTTAAGAGGAGAAAGAACTCATACATTGAGAACATCGTCTATTTCTAGATCAAAGACTGGTTAAAAAAAAGGAAAAAGAAAAAGGAGGAGGATTGGGAGAATATGTGCATTTAATTTCAACTCAGGATGGACTCTGCAGAAAGTCAACAAACTTCGTGAACTGCTACAGTTGCCTTTAGGTTTTCTAAATAAACTCTGTGGCAGGGATTGAAAAGTTAAGTAGTACAGAAAATTGCAAAAAGAAGTTATTTTTAATACTATACAACAGCATCTATGGTTATTTAATAGTAAAATGTTAATTTTAGCATTTGTTGGTGTTAACATTGAGTCTTACAGGCTTTTTCTTTTTATATTACTTTCTAAATTAGCACTGATGTACACAGAAATCATCGCAATGTGGGATGGGAATGGGATAAAGAGGATTTCACATCTAGGTCATCAGTTCATCTCAGTACAGTTCAGAGGTGATCAAAAACTGTAGCCATTGAGCAGTTTGTGAAGTGAAATTTTGGGTGCTTAATACAGTTGTCAAATGGAATTTCCATATACTCCCCCCCCAAAATCCTTAAATGATATCAATCAATCCTTAAATGATACCAATCATATTTATCACTGATTGACATACTTGCTAATAATCTCAGCAAAGAGACAAAATAGTGACTAGACAAGGGGAATGGACTACCTGTGGAGCCTCCTATGCATGGTCCTCAGAGCAAGGACAAGGAACGTTTAAGGTGTATGAAGGATGCAGTTTCAGCATTATCTCTGTCTCTGTGTTAAAAAAACGATTCCAGTCTCTAGGGTTATCAGCCTTTCATCAAAGCGATAGTCATATGGAATGGGAAGGATACGCAATTAAGAAAAATTAACTCATTGTTACAAAACTGCATTTTTTATTGGCAAATACCTTGGCAGCAAGAAAAACCTGTTACTAGAGTGGGAAATTAGTAGACTTCGGAAAAGTGACATGAACTTTTTGCCTTTTGCCTGCTGCCTTTTGCCTATCAGTTACAGATGTGCATCACAACAAGTATCTTAGAGTTGACACTGTGGTAAAAGGAACTTCTGCTTCCTTTCTCTGTTCACAGGATTCAAGCTTCATTAACACTTTGTTCTCCACAGTTCAGGAACCTCAGGCCAATGGTGGACATGCAAAGTAGGCTTTTGGCCTTGGAGTGCATTCCTACTCTTTGTGTATTCCTAACTAGGGACCTCCCAAATTGACCGTGGAAGTGGGGTGCGTGACAGCTCATTTAATCTTTCAAGTTCCCCCATGTGTCCCTTGTCTTTCCCTTGCCATTGATAGGCAGAGGGGCCTGACTGCTTCCCTCCTGATCCACAGGGAAGTGAAAACTAGGGTTTTAAGCTTGGCATGGTTTTTGCCTCCTCACCAGTCAGCAACAAGCATCATGGCCAATGGGGCCTCTCAGCCCATCAGCAGGAGGAGGCAAAAATGGCACCGTATTTAAAACTGCAGTTTTCGCCTCCCTCCTGATCAAGAGCAAGCTGCAAACGCAGCCCCTTACCAGTCAGTGGTGGAGGGGCGCGTGGGGGAACTTGCAAGATTAAAAGAGTTGCTGTACACCCCACTTCTGCTGTGAATTTGGTATGTCTCTGTTCCTAACGTATGACTGATAGGTTGGGAACAGCATGATCAAGGGACTTTCCTGTGCACAGGCTCTTTAGAAGTGTGTAAGTTAAAAATTGCAGAATTAAACCAATAGACTTATCAAGTATCTGTATGGGACAGCCTTAAAATTTGAAAGGCATGGATTTTTTGGGGTGATATCTTTTATTGGACCAACTGTATGGTCAGAATACAATTAGACCAGCTGTCAAATGCAAGCCATGCTTCACTAGGTCTCTTAGAAGTTGGAAGAAAAATAGTTAATTGAAAGGTAGGTATCCCATGCTTGGCCCCAGTCTTACTCCTGCTGAAATCAAAGGGAGATTTTTTTTGTGGATTCCAGTGAAAGCAGGATTAGACCTTAAAAGTTGCTATGTTATTGGTGAGGGTGCATTGTGTGTGTATTGCATTATTTTGAACAGTGCCTTTGGCTCATTTGGACTGCAGAACGTTTCATAAATATTAGATTCTGTAGGACTCGAGCAGGCTGACTGACCACTCATCATTTCTGATAAACATCTGTGGGAGCTCTGCACATGCATGACAGGAAGGCTGATTATTCTCTGGAGAATTTGCACTGGAGTCCACTTTGTCCCAGCTACCAGCGGAGGGTTCGGGATTGATTGAGAGTGTGGTTGGGGGATGGGGGGGGTAGAAAGGTACGAAAGGTTTATTGACTTAACAAAAACACGACTATGTGTAGTATACTAAGACAGATAATAGACGATAATAATTCACATTGGCAACTTACTGGCAGTCCCCTCTGATGCCTGATGTATAACAAGTTTCTCTTTCCACAAAGCTCAGCAAAGTCAGGCATCCCCGATCAGCGCTGTCCGAGAGGTACCGGGAAGGACTGGTATTCAGTCTTTGGGCTCCTCAAGATCCACAGGCCCACTGATCCAGGTCAACAGCTAATTTAATCCCTTTCACAGAGCTGTATCTTCCTTCTGAATGATTTCCGTGTGTGCCAGCCAATTTATAATTTCTGACCTGTGCCTGATAAGTTACAGCCATTCTGATTCTTTTTACTTCAACTGTCTTTAGACTGATCAATAGCAGTACAAGCCTTGTATTCCTTTGATAAGGTTAATTTTAACTACACCACAGGGCCTTACTACTTCAAGGCTTTGCTAAATTTACTATGCCTTACTTTATATAAGGCCTTACTATATCTTAAATTTAATTAGGCTCTTAGCTACAACATATAGCTTAATATTTGAACAAATGACAGAAAAACACTTGGTATAATCTTCATAGAGCCTTCAGCAAGCACCTTATCACACAGACATAACTTTTAGCTGTCACGCATCTAAAGTACAGTTACGTAATTGGAGTGAAATGGCAGATGTCACACTTGCATATAAAACATTTAATAGGGAATTGGCTGGCTCATGGAACTGGGATATGAGAGCCTTTGGTTACCAGTTCAAACCAGATCAGAAACAATTGAATGTTGGCTGAACTAGCCTTTAAAGTAGTCTATGTGAAATGAGTTGAGGAGGTATCATCTGAGTGTCCGGTGTACTGATCTTACCTTAAAGAGCCACTGCCTCACTTGGCAGTCTCACTGGCAGGCTCAGCACTGAAGGAGTTCCCTCTGAGTTTTGCATTCGAACAGTGTATAGAAGCTTGAACTGCATTTTAGCTTCTGGTGTAAGAAATCTGTTGTTTTTCATCAAGACTAAATTAACTGAAAAAGCAAAGGTAAATGTACATTTACAAAAAAAAAAATCTATATACAGAAAGTGTTGATATGAATATACATATACTGTACACATGCACAGATCGAAGGTGGCTATTACATACAGATTTTTAGTCTGCTTGTAGTGTTTCTGGAATTTGATGCCTAGGGGTAGATTCTCCTTACACTAGTTTCTAGGAAGACCAAGGTACCTTCTAATAACAAAAAATAAAACTGCATCCACTAAAGAGCCTGTAATTTTGCTCCCAAGATTTCACTAGCTAGGAAAGAGGCCTGGCCTTTTCAGTTTCAAACAGTTGGGAGGTACAGATTTGATTTATGAAGCAATGTTGGATTTACTTTGTAGTAACAAACTAGCTATTAATAAAATCTTTAAATAATTCAGGCTGTGCTGGCTATAACCAAAAGAAGATTTAAAGATTTAGGTTAGCCCCTCATTACAGAAACACTGAGGGGAAAAACAGAAGATGTGGAAATAAACTTCCACAGACAACAATGTTCTAAGCAAAGACTACCGGGCATTGAAAAGTTAAATTGATGATTTGGAGAATAACCTCAGATTAGGAAAGATGAAATAGGGAGGGGATCCTTTAAGTGTACACTTTTTAGAACAAGGAAAAAAGCTTTGGTGTTAAACTGAATGTAAAACTGAATTTAGACTTCCAGCAGGGGTGATGCAGGCACCTACCCTGGAGGTCTTCATAAGGAGACTGGGTGCACACCTGGCTGGGGTTATTTGACCCAACCAGCAGTCTTTTCCTGCCCAGAGCAGGAGGGCTGGACCTTATGATCTCACAAGGTCCCTTCCTAAACTTGTGTGAATCTGTAAGGTCTAGGAATGTTTGTTTTACATCTGTGATAGCCCCGATCTTTTTTTAACACTAACTTAAAATACACGAAAAACCCAGTTCTTCTACTTGCACTAGGCCAAATCCAGTGCAATCCCACTGATGGCTGCAGAACCACAGTGGTGTAGCGTGAGATGAGAATTAGAATCTGGGAATGCTGTTTTGTCCTGTCACAGTGAGTAATGGGCAGTGGTTGCTCTTCTTGTAAATGGGAAACCTTTCACCTGTTCATGCACTCATTACTGATGTTTTGAGAGTGCTTTGCCTCAGTTTGCTGTGAGTTCTGAGAGGTGGTGGGTGCCGTTCCTAGAACTTGAGAACCGTTCCTGAAGGCCACTACAGTATTTGGGGCACAGGAACAGATGCCCAAATACGGATCCTTCCTCTGGAAGCTAAAACTGCTGCACTGTTATGCTGACAGTTTTACATTACAGGTGAGATTTCCTTAAGAGAATGCATTTATTTTATTTAAAAGCAATATTCATGTTGTAGTTTTAGGTGTGTGACAGGTGAAAGAGATGTTGTCCTGCAGGCAAGAATATTCCTTAAAGGATTCAGATACGGAGGGTCTAGCTGTCTGTGCCTTAATTAAAAGAACATTATTCTTATCAGTGTAATACCTACTACCTAGTAATCATAATTTCTCTTTCTTTATTGCTGTTTTCTTCTAATTCCTGAAAGTAACCACTGCTGTTTTTGTGTACTAAGTGAATTAAATTTTTGATGCAGAATGCTGGAGACATGACTGCCATATTTAGCCATATGGCCACAGTACATGCTTCCTCACATTGCCTCGGCGTGCGTCTCATTTCTGAGCTAGCAGGACCATGGCTTCTTTGCTAAGACTACAAAAGTAAGGACATTTTTTGATGAGGGTTTGGAACTGACCCAAACTGACGGAATCCACATGACTGACGGAGCCCACGTGACATAGAACATCAGATTGATATTTGGTCACTTTTAGTATAGGGTACGTTGGAATTGATTTTAACATCATAGTTTTCCATGATGATAAAATCCCCCAAATTCTCTGACAAAAAAATTAAAATCCTCATTTTTATGCAGTTAAAATGATATGCTGAAAATTAGTTTCCTGAGCCACAATATATGTAGGCATTAGGGATGTAAATACTAATGAATTAAGTACCTGTTTAAATGCCACTAACATTATTGGCTAAATAGTTAACCGATTACATGCATGTACCAGGGACTGGCCCCTGCATGTACTCACTTGTTCTCCGGGAGGCAGCAACGGGCTGGGAAAGTCTCTGTCTGCAGCTGGCCCCAGCCCCTATTTAGCTCTCTGCTGGCACCAGCAGTGTGCTGGGAAAGCCCCTTGCCCACTGCTGCCTCTGGTGTTTAGCTGCTTAGGGGCTGGGGCCAGTTGCAGGTAGCAATGGTGAACCTTGCCACAGCCCCTGTGAAGCTGTCGGTGGCAGCAGCAAGCTGGGAAGGCTCCTCACTTGGTGCTGCTGCTGGTCTGCTGAGCCCTGGCCCAGCTCATTGCTGTCAGTGGGTACACATGTGCCTCAGGGTGGCTGATGGGGAAGCTGCAAATGGCCTCATCCTCCTTGTGGCAGTGCAGTCCCAACACCTTCCCCGCTGCCATGTGTATACCCACCGCCAGCTATGAGCCAGGCTTCACCTCTGCAGATTCCAGTGCAGCTGCTTGCAGCCTCCTGGCCACCTAGCGCAAATAGCCTGTGCTCTGTGGTGCGTGGCAGGGGCCAGCCATGGCAGGTCTCTGGGAGGCTCCAAGCAGCTGCACTGGTGTTCGTGAAGCCCTGGCCTGGTTTCTCGCTAGTGGTGGGTGCACGTGCACCTCCGACAGATGGTGGGGAAGGGGCCTGGGCTGCACTGCCACAAGAAGGATGTTGCTCCCCCGCCACTTCCCCACTGCATTAGTTACTCCTCCTCCTCCCTTTCCCTCTCCTCGCTCTTCCCTCCCTCCTGCCTGCCCTGCCACTTTCCAGGACACATTACTGCTTCCCTTTTCCCTCTCCCCTCCTGCCTGCCCCCTGCCCCGTGCTAAACAAGAACCGGGAAGATATTATCAGTTATCAATATGTGAATGGTTAAACACTTAAACGTTTAACTGTTCACAACTCTAACCTTCAGTAAAATTTAGTTAATATTCAATATGTGTTAAATTTTTCTACAAAATCTAAAAACTAAAGTTTCTCTAAAAAAAAAAAAAAAAAAAAAAAAATGAAGCAAATTCTACATTTTCCCACCTTTTTCTGAGGGAGACAGATTTTTAGGATCCCTGCTGATCACCAGCTCTGTACTGTTTTGCCAGTCTCAAGTGCCATCCATGCCCTTCAGGTCAGAGATGTTTTAGAGAGGGATTAAATACACAGCTCTCTTCTGTGTAGTCTAAGGCTGTGAAACACGGTACCTAGAGCAAGAATTAACCAAAGTGTGAGTGCGTGCGTGTGTGTGTGTTTGCGCATGCGAGCATTAAAGTTTTGCTATTGCTGGCTCTTTTAGGGACACTAGATATGAAAAACGTTCCTTTGCTGCTGCTCGCCAGTTAGGTGCTTTCAATGTTACAGAATTGTCCTGTTTCCTGTGGGTTAAGCACTGCAGACTCCCAGAGCTGTTGTGCAAAATTCTGTGTCTTGAATGGACTCTAGTGTTCCAGTGAATTTACATTTGGACATTGTTCATATTTTTGTGAAAAAAAATGTAGATGCACAGGCTGTGTGTCTGAATTTGTCTTTTATTCTGACATAACACACTTACAATGTATGTTGTTGTCTTAGAACATATAAAGCCTTGGAGTGAATAAATGTACAGATGGCTCTGCAACCCATTTAAAATGCTGCTATGTGTGCCTAGAGAGATCACCATTAAATAATACAATTAAATTTTACCATTTATAAGGCTAGAAGCAAATGCTGTATCTCATCAAAAACTGGAGCATCTTTCTTTGTCATTCTCTGTCTACACGTGATACTTCTGTAAATTGGCCATGTAAAAGAAGGGTCACTTGAGAAAGCTGTGAAGTACCTCAGGCATGAGAGCACTGTGGATGAAGGGAAGGGGACCTATAATTAGGACGTGTTCAGAGATTTCTTAGTTCCCCAACATGTCTTGTTCACCTTTTTGGTATATTTCCTATATGTGTTGGGGCAACTGTATGCATAGCTGTGTATTTTATAAGGATATTAGAGCAGGTACTAATTTATTTGTTTTTATATCATGAAGTCAGCGTGTCTCAGCCTAGAGGTTTTTTGTATATTGATTTTGATGCCTGGTCATCTGACTTACCGTTTATTTCTCAGAGCTCATATGTGAATGAGGAGCGGAGGTAAATATGCAGCAGCCGGTAATGGCTTTATTGTGCTCTTGGCTTTGACATACAAGAAGGTGCAATGCATAAGGAAGTTGAGAGGCAGAAGTTCTTTCCATTCAACCTTGATAATGGCTCTACTTCACTCAAAAGGTGAATGATCCTGTGGTGAAGATAGATGACCCTTCATCTTTCCAAATGATAAGACTTAATGACGAATGAGGGCAGCAGCTTATTGCACTTCAGTAGACACGTTTATGTCAAGTCGGACAGTTTGCCATTTTTGTGTTTGTTTGCTTTTAAATTTTGTTGAGGTTTCCGGTTCTCATGAAAAGGTAGGACTACTAAGTGAAACATAGTCCAGTCATCCTGTCTTCCAGCTTCTTCCGTACAGCACTTCTGCTGATAGAACGTGGGTTTGAACTTCATATCTACTGCCTGGGTCTGGGGACTAAAAAATGTTACTGAATGTTGTGGACATTTTGTGTTATGAAGTGATTTTGCATTTGGTTCTGATGTGAAGCAGTGTCTCTTAAGTGCTGCTATTTCCCTTCAATGTCAGTTAGTCAACAACTATCTGAAAACACCGTTTTTCAGACCTATCACTCAAAGCAATGTAGAGCATTAATAGACCTTGGCCCTTTTAAGAGCTGGGAGTAGATACTTCTTCCATTGAGACATAAAAGTCCTTAAGGGCTGATAGAAGATTTTCTGAGAAATTCCTTCTCCGTGCAGGGAAACAGTCTGACAACTTAGGTGTGAAAGTTGGCAGGGCTACAGCAGTAGCAATTTGTCCTAGGGAGAAATGAGATTCAGAAAATGGTCTCTGCATAATACTGACCCTGTTTTCACATGTGTCACTGGGATGTTTGTAAATTTTTAAGTGACCTTGCAAGATCCTCTTAATGTTGTTTGATACTTTAAATAACACTGATTTTTTTTGTTCCTGGAATAAGTAAACAAGTTGGCGAGCCAGCCAAAAGAGCAAAGACCTCTCTCATTATAAGGTCAATATCTCTGGCTGTGGGATTGATAGACTGTCTCACACACGCATGCACACGCATATATGTTTATATGTGTACATATTATATTCAGAGTATATAGGTACACATGTTAAAGTATTTTTTTGCTTCAGCTTGATAGTGAGATATGATAGGCAAAATCTACTCTTAGATTTCCAGAGGATTTGAGTACAAGCAGTTTGCCGTCCCTTTTGGAGTGGGATAATAGGTAGAACAAAATTACTGGAATCAAGATCTACTGACCAGTTGTAAGACAAGAATTTTACTCATGTCAACCCAAATGTATGCCAGTATGTTGTGGTACCAACTGATTTTTTTGACAAACAGTTAAATCTCAAGATTAATATGCGACACAATACTGGGCCATATTACCCCATCAGTTTTCTTAGAATTCTCCAGAGAAATAAGTGAAAAACTCTCTCAAACTCAGTGGCACAACATGCTTTCATCATCACATAAAAAGTGCTAAATCTTATCCTATCTAAAGTTGCATGGCCTGAAGATATGACAGAATTCGGCCTAACTGTGGCTTTTATGCATAACCCCAGGATCTCACTTGAAACATAACCAGAGTTTGTAGATAACTTGCAACCTGAAGAGAATGATAAAAAAAAATTCAATTTTTTTAATCTGTTTTTTTGTTAAAGCTGTCATCTGAGAAACGGCACTTTAGCAGGTGTTTTTAACAGAAAATGGCAGTGCAGGTGTTAAGTTCTACCAGTCACTGAGAGTCTAGACGAAGATATGGTTAAATCATCTCCTATCTTGAACAGGGATTGATTCCCCCCCCCCCAAGTTGAAAGGGACAGAGCCCCAAACTGACACAGCTTTTTAACCATATATAAATCCATGCTGTTCTTTGTGTATGAATCATGCTTTTCCTAAAGAATGGCAGCTGGTTAACCATGAATTACCCTCCCTTTTGCGATTCCCCAATAAATGAAAGTTGTGATACTCACTGTACATATGAGAGACAGAGGAAATAGTGGTGAGGAAACTAAGTCCCAAAGAGTTGTGCTAAACAACAGTTCAGGAATAAAAAGATTTAGGAATGATGAAAACTTGTTCCTACTGAATGCAGATAGATCAAAGAGGCAGTCTTTGGATCAAAAAAGTTCAGAGCCAAGGGCAGGGTCAAGGCTGGAATTCAGATACTGTGATGTTGAACTGTTGAGCTGCTGTGGAGAGATTTCAGTCCCAGAGGTAGAAGTGGACTGTTGTGGAAACCAGTTCTGAACTAAGGATGCGTGGGGTGGGCAAAGGTTAGACATGCTTTAATTCCCTTAAAATGTGAAGAGATTTGGGGTCTTGTCTGACCTGTCTCTCACTTAACAGAATTTCTCTACAGGAGAACAGAAAGGAAAAAGAAGCTGAATCAGTTTGGTCAAACTACAGAAACTTAATTTTGTTTTGAACAGAAAAGCTAAATGACTCCAATTGTTTTACCTTATGTTGCAGAGGAGTTTAGTCCTTAGCAATGAAGCTCTGTTTACATTAGTTTTGGTGAGCGTTTCTCTTTTTGAGGGGGTGGACTTTAAAATGCTGAGATTAGATGACAACTCTTGCCTTTTGGCTTTCTTCCAGATGCTTATTCCCGGACTAGGATAACACTGCTTTGTAGGAAACAGAAAGTGTTTACATCTATAACACATGAGTGGGTGTACTAAGTTCAGCCAGCTGGGGTCATGTCCCCCTTGGCCTACTGTCCAGGCATTCCCAGTTAAAGAGTGCAGGGATTGGATGTCAAGAGACTGCACAGCAGAGTCTAGTGTGCAGAGGTGAAGCATACACACCCCAGGACCTATTTCCTAGAAATCTGTGTACAGAAAATTTAGGTTTACTCTTTCTCTGGAAGAAAACTTGTTTTTTGTTCTTAACTGTAGTTATTTCCTGTTGCTCCTCCATGGCTAATACTGCATGACTTCTGAGGGAGTAAGGAAAGCAATGCCTGCTCCACAGCAGTTGTCCTATAGTTTACAAAATGAGCAGGACATGACACAACTCATAGACGGTCATTTTAATATCCTGGTAGAAATCACAGCAATAGCTATTGTTGCTTGCTGCAACTGCAAAATATGAAGGAACAAAAAATGGGCCTCTCAGATTGGACTTGAACCCTGATTCTGAAGAGCAAGAACACAGAGCTTTACCTGCTCTGCCTGGGCTGCTGTGCTGTACCATGAAAGAATCATTTTGCATGCAGGCACAAGATTTTTTTGCAGGACACTAAAAGGTATTGAGGAAACATTTTGTTGGTGTTGTGTTCTATATTAAAAGATGGATTATGACAGCATGGATAAAAATCAAAAAACAATTTTTTAAATAAAAAGATAGACCTGATTACCTATCCGTCAGCCCTGTTGTCTCTCTGCAAGTTTGTGTACACTGAGCCAAGCTCTTACTGCTCTCCTAGAAGTCCAAAGTTTCAAGAAGTTAATTGAATAGTGGATTGTTGGGGGTGGAGTAGATCTGGGCAAGGAGTCATCTGGAAATAAATCCAAGGAAGACGCAGTAGAAACAAGTGAGAACATTTTGAGCAGAATGTTCTAGAAGTCTTGAGGGATAAGGTCTGAGTGTAGCCTCTGCATTGTTTTGAGATCTTGTGAGGGAATGGTATGATAGAAGGGAAACCGATCATGGTAGCAGGCTTGCCAGGCTGTAAAAGAGATCCTATATGGGAATATTTTTGAAGGTTACATCAAACAACAAGAATGCACATTTTGTAGAAAACAATGATTAAATCCAGGCTTCCTGACCAGTAATTTAAACCATGATTTAAATTGATTCAATTTAAATCAAATCCACCCTGGATTGTGGCTATCTTTGTGAAGGTGTGGTAGGTGGAAAAGGGAGCCCACTAAGGATGTTTGATTGGTTTGTGTCGGTATTTGTGCCAGGCGTAGTAGTAACTTGGTAGTATACAAGTGCCTGGGTTCTGTCTGCGTCCTTGTGCTGCAGGCATACAAGGAGTGCAGATGCCTAGCTCCTGTGTTCCTGGAAAAGGCAGTTTCGAACCATAGAAGTGGCAGCTTGGGATAGAACGTGAACCCTTGCCAGCAAAGGAGAGCAGGTGCCTGTGAAACACGTGTAATATTTATTCCACAGTGTCACGGCCTCGGTTTTGTGTGCTCTTCCAGAACTCCTGGGGATATGTGCCTTGGTGAAGCTTCAGGGGACTGTTGTTGGGCCACAGTGTCTTGGGTCCTGCCTACAAAAGCTAAGATAAGAGCCATAAAGATACAAAGCTGGAACTGGGCTAGTTTATGCTGTTTTGGCATGCATGAGGATTGCTTTGCTTTTGTTGAATGTTTCTCATTTTACCACTGTCATGTTGAAACAGATGTAATCATTGTGGACCAGTCAAGTGAAAACTGCACTGTATGAAACACATTTGACTGGAATGAGTCAATCATGACAGCTCTTGGTATGCAGCCCTGTTACTGAATCAGCCGGCTTTGTGTTTCAGACACTGTCAAGAATGCCAGTTTGGACAGAACTCAGTTTTGTTTCTTAGGCTAAAAAATGTATATTTCCTTGGTGTGCTATTGGTTTTATGTTTAATTCTTTAGTAATGTAATATACTGTTGATCTCGTAGCATTTCTCCCCGTTTTCCATCTGCTACTGTGATTAAGTTAAGTTCTGGTTTTTGTAATGTGAATCTAGAGCAAGCAAAATGGAAACCCTACCTACATTATTTGGCATTTAGCAGTAGACGTGAATTACTTTGGAATTTGCGGGGAAAAAAGAAAAATGATGTGTTTGGGGGCCAAAATATGATTGGCAAACCAGTCCTTCTAGACAGCGCTGTGCTGTTTAGGATCTACTGGCAACTATTTTTAAGTGTTGCATTCCAGGTTCTTTTTGTAGGTACATTTGGGAAATCAGCAAATGTCAGCCATAGACTCTAATGTTGCGGTATACACACATTTCCCGTTGCCTTTTCCGGAGACAGAGGAACCGTTATGGGAGGAGGTTTGTTGTTTCAGTGGTGCTAGAAAGAGTTTTTCAAGGTGTGAATTGAAAAGGTGATAAGATGAGCTTTCTAACAGTGTTAACCCTATTGGAGATTGGAGGAAAGACATTCAACTAGTGGCATCTAGTTTTGCAGTTTCAATCAGAAGTCTTGGCCTTCTAGTGAACGAGTACACTGTAAAGTAGAATCATCAGCTACAATCCAGTGAGCTAATATTATATCACAGCTACATTCAAAGCCAATCCAAATGCTTTGACTATGATCCAAGCCCATGCTCTTCACTATGTAGGAATGTGTGATGCTGTGCCAGCTTTTATTTTATGATACTGTTATTATAGTGATAGAAAGATGAGAATGAAAAACATCTCCTTTTCTGTGCTATTAGGGCCTGATTTGCCATTGCTTTGCATCTTGTACAGCCATTTGCAAGAGTGTAAATGGAGCATAAAGTTACAAACTAGTAAGAGTCTAATTTAATGCTTCATGGCATTGGTGTGAATGGTTGGGCAAGGTTTAGGACAAAGAGAAGTCTGGCCAGAATATATAACATGATCATTGTACCCAATTCCTGTGTGAGATAAGATTATTACATGAAAGCAAGTGTAAGAGTGCTTATGATGGATTTTCCCAGGATAGCTACACACATGGTAATCACCATGGGTGTTTATACATGTGCTCTGGAAGTGTGTGGGTGGGAGTGCTTTAATTGGAGCAGTTCCAAGAGCTGCTCTAATTAAGGTGCCTGGAGCATCACTTGTATTGGCATCCCCGTGCTGAAAAATGGCAGTGGGGGTGCGTTAAATAAAGTTCGTTGAACAAGCTTTAGTTACAGTGCCCCTGCCGCCATCTGCTGGAGCACGGTAATTACTATGCTTCAGCAGACTCGATTAATTAAGCGTGTTGGAGCAGCTTTGCTGCTCGTGTATAGGCACCCCATGAGAACACAGACTCTGATTTTGGGCTAGACAGTAATGCAAAATAAAGTAATGAAGCACCTAAATCCTGAGACCGAGCTTAAAAGTGGGGCTCATGAAATCCAGAAGTGGGGAAACTGATAATGACCAAGAGACTTTTGCAAGCTATTTAATTTGAACCATGAGAAAACAAAAAATAAAAACTTAACATGTATTTTGTTAATAATAACTATAGTCACAGCAATTGCAAGTTATAAGGTCATTGCAAACCAATTACATTGTCTTGTCTCCTGTAATTACTGGTTTTGTAGATAAAAGCCTTGCAGTAGGTGTAGTGTACTTGGATTTCAAGAAGTCATTTGATACAGTGTCATGCAATGAACTTGTAAAGAAATTGAATTGCTGCCAATAAGATAAAAAAAAAAAATATCCTGGTGTGTGTAAGGAACTGGTTGTCCATCAGGGAACAGGGAGCCAAAGAAAGACTTGGGGTGGAGAATGATAGCAATTGGGGTACTCCAGAAGTCAGTGTTCAAAATTATTATGTTCATTAACAATCTCGAGAAAGAGTTAATTCAGTCAGGGTCAGTTTTTCTGCTGAGATCCAACTCTCAAGAAGTAGCAAGGCAATAGACCAAAAGGCCAGGAAAGATTAGTTTACTGTTTGAGAATTAGATTAGATTTAACAAATAATAGGTATACAGATTAGAAAGAAAGTAGTACAGATGTAAGCCTGGAAGAAAGCTGTTAGAAAAGCAGTGAGCCTGTGAAGATCTGCAGTGAGAATTGATGATAATTCCCAATAACGACATTTCCAGTATATGCAACAATTTAATGCGTTCTGAAACCTAATGTGACCTTCAGGGTGATTAACATAAAAGCAGAAGGCTTTACATTTTAAATAGTGCTGTGCCAAAGCATAAAGGTGTGTAGAAGACCAAATGCATATTTGTTCTCTAGTCATGTGAGTGATCCCAACAGAAAGGAGAGAGAAGTGACCATAGGGGTGGCTGCCTAAGGGGATGGGTGTGTCTTTCCCTTACCAGCTGGCTAATTAGCTTTGAAATCATTTCTGACAACTGGGACTTACTGTTGTGAGTAGCTTGTTTTTGTCTAGAATCTTTTGTTTAAAAAGTGAATAAAAGAAAGCCTGGAGGACAAGGTTTGGGACTGTTACTGGGGAGAGCATTATTCAGCTACCTCGGCAGGTGGGCCTGCCCATTGTCTGACAGTGACTTTTGTGCACGTGGACCTCAGAATTGCTTACCAGTGAGTGAAGTCTGAGGAAGGCAAAGAGGATATGGACCTTGACTGTACAGAATGTATTGAGAGGTCACTTTGCCTTTCAGTGTGTGAAATGAGCTAACTGATAACATGTAGTAGCAATGTACAGCTGCTAAGACTACAGAGTGAAGACTGTCACCTCCAAAACTACAAAGAAATTCAAGGTGGGGAAAAATGTTCCTACTCATGGGAATGAGGTGAAGAAACCAGTTCAGTATTGCTACAAATCACCAAAAGTTAGATTGGATCCTTAAGGTCACATTGTGTTTCATGCCTCATTCAGAAGACATAGTCTGTGCTGGTGTATTGCCATGATTTAGTCCTCATTGATCACAGGTCTTCTCAACAGATGGCCTTCCCAAGTACCGTGCTGGTCTGAAAAGCTGATTAGATCTAATAAGATCATACTGCCAAACACGGTATGATGGCAGGTTATGCTGTACATAACACTGATCTTAATTAGATATTCCCAATATAGGGAGGATATAGAAAAGGCCTAGAGAAAATACCGAGATGGGCAATAAAATATACAGAATGAGTGAATGGGAGAGGGGAGATAGGATCACGGGCTATAAACATCATCTAGATGAATGAATATATGAATGAAGAATGCAGTCTGATAAGAGGACAGAACAAGAAATAATAGCCTAAAGCTAAGAGAAGAAAAGTGTTTTATAACATCTGAGCAATGGGATAGATACTCAAAAGATGGGGAAAAGCTCCATCATTCAAGATCAGGATAGATAAGTCACTTGTGGGACGATAATAAATCTACATATTGTAGAAGATCAGATGGAATGAACCACATGTTCTTGCATTTTTATCTGTCTAGATTGCCTGAAAGATAAAAGAGAACCACGGGTGTCTGTCAAGTAGACATGGTATTTCCAGAAACTTTAAGTTGCATAGAGGTTTGAGATTTTGAATAAAACCGTTTAGAGAATTATTCATATTTTCTGCATGTTCTCCAAAGGTTTTAGAAAATGTATTGGCTCATTGCCAGAATCCAGCATTTATGGAGGAAGAGTTTTGTACCATTTTGGTAGCTAGGTGGAAGATACGCATGTAACGTATTATGGAGCCCCATGGTTACAGATCGCTGAACTGGGCCCTTAATGAGCATGGTAACTGTAGGTGGAAAATTTTGGTAAATGGCCAATATACATCTTTGAACAGCAACCAACAAAGATGTACAGTTCCAGCTAAGTGAATCAGATAGTGTAATTGCAGTAAATGGGCATGTGCAATCTAGCATGAGAATGTAGGCTTGAAAGAACTCATGCTAATGCAGAAAAGGGAAAGTTATTTTGATACGGTCAGTGAGAAGGAATCAGCCCTGAGAGCCTAAGTGATGGAAGCAGCTTCCATAGGCCGGGACTGGGGGGAGTGGGGCCTGGCTGGGGCCCCACTCCACCCAGCCCCTGCTCTTGCCCCTGCCCCGCTCCCTCCCTCACTGTGGGGGCCTTGACCTGCACCCCCCACCCCCACGGCGGTGAGGAAGGGAGTGGGGGTGGGGCTGAGGATTGCGACCCCCACAGTGCAGGAGGGAGTGGAGCAGGGGCATATCATTCAACCCTGCCCCACTTTCTCCTGCACTGTGGGAACTGTCCCATGACCCGGCCAGGGCACCGCTCACTGTGAATGGGGCAGCTAGGTTGTGGGACAATTGGAGCCCAGCAGCTCGTCTGGGGGAGCCGCAGGTGGGTGGGGGGCACATGCCCCCCACCCTTGGCTCCCCCATGGTGCGTGCAGTGATGGGAGCCATCTGCCCGTGACCCTGGATGAGCTGTTGGGCTCTGATTGATTGTCCCATGACCCAGCCCAGCTGAATGAGGCTCCAGCCAGGCTGGGTCATGGGACAGTTCTTGAAGTGCAGGAGGGAGTGGGGCAGAGGTGAACGTTTTGCCCCTGCTCCTGCCCCTGTCCCACTCCCTCCTACACTGTGTGGGTCTCGACACCCAGTCCAACACCCCCACCAGAACAGCCTGGTGCTGCTCTGGCCCCAGCCCGCAGCATCCCACAGCCCACCCTGCCCACGTGCTGATCTGGGGGCATGCACCTCCCTTGCCCTCGCAGGAGTGTACGTAGCAGCGGTGGTGGTGGGGAAACAGGCTGTGGCCTTGCGTGTGGCAGCCACCGCCACTGCCCTGCTTGGCTGCGCACTGTACCACTTTACCATGGCCCGTCACAGCTCTGTGGGTTACTGACAGGTCTCACGCCTGGCCAATCGCGTGTTGCCAGGGGTGGGCACAAAACACACTCCCCCCCCCCGCCATTCAGACCCTTGCAACTCTGCTGTAAAGGGGTAGTGAACTAGGGTGGGGGTGAGGAAGAGCTGTGGGGTGCCGTGCGGAGCCGGTGGTGCCCAGCTTGTCTTTCCCCTTTCCTGTCCCCTTCCCCCAGGTAAGAGGCAAAGTGTGGGAACACCCCAGGGCATGCCCCGTCCCCGTCTGCTCACACATACCACCTACGACCTTTTGAAGTAACCCTGGGGGTATGCGTACCCCTGGTTGACAACCCCGTCCTAGAAGGCCGCACAATACTGCTCTGCTCTACATAGCTTGTTGCCAAAGCTCCTTGGGGTTAGTACTTTGGTTATGATACCTGCCCATTCACAACATAGATGTCTTTTCCTTAGCAGTAAACCTGTGGCATGTCTACTTTGTTAGGAGTTTTCTATTGACTTGACAGATATAACTCAGGGTAGGATGTGGACTCTACTAGTTGTTTTTTTGGAGTCCCAAGGATAAATTTGTCTTAGTGTCATGGGTAGTTTGATACAGTAAAATTGCTCAGCTCATGGGCTGAATGTTTCGAAATTTGCTTGCCAAATTATTCATTTTCTACTTCAGATGGCATTGGGTGCTTGTATTTATTGTTGCCTCTGTACTAGCTGCTGTTGGGAGTATATAGCTGGGATGTCAGCAGTCAGAGCAGTGGTTTTCAGCCAAAGTGCTGTGGCACCCTGGGGTGCTATGAGATCTTTTTAAGGGTGCCACAGTGTGCTGTGCAATATTAGCATTGTTAGTTGTACAAACACCTACATAGGATTCACAGGTAAGTCCAGGATTTCAACTAGGAATCCATAGTGTCAAAAATATTCTGACCTCCTGTGGTCTTTGAAATAGAAGAACTGCTATATTATTTTTCTGTAGTCAGACAAGTTAAAAGCAAGAGCTGACATTTTCCAAGGAATGCCTTGAGGCTAACAAGGAGTGCTTTCAGTCAAGAAAAGGTTGCAAATCCCTACTCCCTGCACAAGCTTGGGAGTCAGGAATAGGCAAGGCCAGGAGCCAGAGGCAGGGAATTAGGCACAGACTCAGGCAGGAACCAAAGAGTCAAAAAGTGAGCAGAGTTGCAGGAGTACAGTTAAAGATCGAGAAGAGTCCTATACCTTGGCACTCCCTTCTCCTGTTCTTGATTTAAATAGGGAAAGTGTTTGGTCAGGCATTGTGGGCCAGCCATCTGGGTCTCAGGGAGCCTCAGGCACCGATGAAGGCAACAACTGCCTGGGAGGGTGTGGGTGGCAGTCAGGAGAAAGCTACTGTGCTGCCAAGGCCATTCTCCCAGGTTCAAGGTTGCAGGCCCTAGGGCTGTAAATGTCGTTATGCAGCTGCCTTCCCTGAAATTCCAACTGTTAAACAAAGAACATACACTGATTGCTGTATCGACGCTGCAGCTGCTTTTGCTATACATACCTGATCTATTAGGCAGCGCTGAAATGTGTTGCATACTAATCTTTCATTGTACTGTTGGCACTTCCAAAGACACATGAGTTGTTTGATTCTGTGTACCTCAGATGAAAAAAATATTTGTTTAGATATGCTGCTGCATGGCAGACAGGTCCATAGGTGTGTGAGCAGGGGAAGTATCTTGAGAGACCTATTAATGTTTGTAAAATGCAGGCAATACAGGCATTCACCATGTCAAAGGCAGGAATAATCTGTTTGTGCTGGGAAGTTTCTAGCAGTCTTCACTGGCAACATGACTTCACCCAGATAAGACTGCGAGGTCCTGTATTTTTTTTTAAAGAGCGATCAAGACTTTATTCTTCACCCAATATTTAGGAAGTAGTATGCTTCTGAAGCGTGCTCTCTTTAAGAAATAGTAATGCAATTCCACCAGTTTTCATTGTAGCTCACCATTGAGCATAGTTGATTTTCTTTCTCTTTTTGCTTTACTAGCACTTCCTGGGCTAAGCTAGAGATACAAAAGGTCCCTTTAAACACCAGGAATTGAGCTGAAACTATTAAACAACCACAGTCGTACTGCCTTGGTTTGCTCTTGTCTGACTCCTCTTGACCTTAGGTCCATTGCGGTCTCTCACGTTTGTTTTCTCTGTCTCCACAGAATGCAATGAACTTGCCACCTGACAAAGCCAGGCTACTGCGGCAATATGACAATGAGAAGAAATGGGAGCTGATCTGCGATCAGGTAAAGAGCACTGGGGATGGCTTCTAGCATATGGCACAAGCTGCATTTCTTCAGTATTTTCCCGGTCTTTTAGAGAGAGGCCAAGGTCAAGGTCAAACATTTCCTTGGCTTTTTCATTTCTGTGGCTGTATAGGCCATTACTTGTAGCATCCTTTTGAAACTATACAACGGTACTCTTTAATCATCTGTAAAATAACACTTTTCTCCATCTGATCTTATTCTCTCCCATTTGAATGTTTTGCTGCTTGTCCAACTTTAAGGAGAATGGTCTTTCTTGACCTTTTGTCTGCTTGTTTGAGTTTGGTTTGGGCTAATAATTCTTCCTGTGTCTTGATGAATGGTTTTGGTTCAGTTTGTATACAATTCTCATATCACAAAACTATTATCATGATAGGCATGAACTAGCAACCTTAGCAAAGTGTGAATGGGCATGTGGCCTGAATTATTTCTTCATTTCCAGAGGTTGAGTAACAACTTGAGCTTAAACATCACCATATGCCAAGAGAGCTGTGTGCACCAGCAGCACTGTTGATGCTGGCGCTCAGAACAATGTATTACAGTTAACATGTGGGCTCTGTAGCACCAAAGGGGAAACAGAGTATTTAAAGAATTCAGAGCACAATAAAAGGGAGACAGATTTCTGAGCTAAGACCAAAATAGGGCTCTACCATAAGGACAGTTATCAATGAGAGCATGGACTCATGAACAAGTTATCATACAGTAAGTGCCCAGAGGCTTGTACTTACCCTGTGTTAAGTGAAAGAAAGCTTATCCCTCATTTTCCTATCTCACATTCTCCACGGGGTAAAAGCATGCACATGGACAGTTACTGTGGAGTAAATGACTCTGTGTAACCTCACACCCTAACTCTGTGGTTCTCTACTTTTTTAGGCTCAAGGCATCCCTTCTTAGACTCGAGGCACTTGGAAGATGCAGGCTCTTAGCTTTCACTTAGTTTCTGACTATGGAAAAATAACAGAACAATTCTTCTGTTGCAAAGAATTCAGAAAGGCCACCGCAGGGCACAATATTTTTGACATTGCAGATTCCTTTTTGAAATCTCTTGAGTTTGTCTTGTGAATCTTATGTAGGTGTTTGCCCACCTACTAGTGCTAATATTACCCAGCAACACTGCTGGCTCTAAAAGGATCTCCCGGCATTCCAGGGTGCCATGACTTCCTGGTTGAGAATCACTGCCCCAGTTATCTTTCAGTAACTTGTTGTGGACCTATTCCACAGAAAGCAAACCTATATGCAGTGAAAGAATGAAGTCATGAAATGTAACCACAAAAAAGAGTCATAGTTTAGGAACTTGGAATGAGAATTCTAGAGGGTGTATAACCATGTTGAGGGATTGTGATTAGGTTAGAAAAGAGTTTTGTGGGACATGTTGCATTCATCCCACAGAATAGTTGAGCTTACAATGAAACCAGAGTATCTTGAAGTAAACTGTGATACAGAGCTCTCTGCTTGCATTCCTTGAATACTTCATGCAGAGCGTTTTAAGCACTGTACTGCTGAAAATTACACATTACTGAGATACTCCAGCAAATTGTTTAGTTGACTGTAAGTAACTAGTTTCCCAAGGGACTGTTGCCTAGAGCATGTACTGTCAAAGGGTGAGCATCTCTGGATCGTTACCTTTGTCCTTGGTTTTATATCATGTCAGTTTGCATGGTACAAAATTTTAGTAACAGGAAGTGTGTCATGTGGCCTAGATACTCATTCACGTCTTGGGGTTTTAGCGCACAACTGCTGCCACTTCATGTAAGTCTTGATGTCTACAACATACAGGTAACAGGGCTGAGCAGGATAGGAAGCATGTACAGCACAGGATAGCGGGGGGAGAAACGCAGGGCTTAGTGGAGTTGTAAAAGCACATTGAGTCTGCTTGGTCAAGATAGGGCCCCTTTTTCACTGTTCTGATGGCCAGGGCAAAGAGCTGTCCTAACCACTCTGACAATTTCTCACACGGGAGGATCCTGAAGTGGGGAATCAGAATAGTTGGCTGTGTGCCAGTAGTCTGTGCCCAGCCTGCATATAGGGGACATACTTTGGGGTATTCAGGGAAGTGTGACTGGAGTTCTGCTATCTGTCACAACTCCCCAGCTGCCCTGTCAACCCCCTTGAGAGTGATTGCCATCCAGTGTAAATTAGAGCTGCCAGGAGGCAGGCATCTATAAAGGCAGCATAATACAGCATATGGTGCATGAAATATTTATATTTGTTCACATAATTATGGCACATGGCTAACACACATTTTCCCACGAATAAATTGTGTGGGTAATATATGCTTTCAATTTTAATTGAAGCAGAGCTTGAATTGTTGTTTTGTATTGACATCAACTATTACTCTATAACATTTTTCATCTTTTTATCTTACAAAAACAAAAAAAGTACGTGCTTTAACAAAACACCCTAGGGAAGTTAACTTTCATTCCATGTGGTTCTGTGCTGGATTTGAACTAATGACCTGAAGGAAAAAGGGTTTTAGATTAGAGAAGTCTCTCTATGCTTTTTTGAGCAGTTTGTAAGGCATTTGCTGATGTTCTGTGTCTGACTAGTCTGTGGAGAAATGGGTAGAGAGGTAAAAGGAAATGTGGAAGATAGTGAATTAAAATTGGAACCATGGGTCTCATGCTTTGTTGAAATGTTTATGGGGCAAATTACCCCAAAACGGAACATGGAGGAATTATAACACCACCTTCTGAAGTATCTGATTCTGATCACTGTCAGGGATAGGATACTGCAGTAGATGTCCCATGGGTGGAAAGCAGGTTTCCTATTCTTTTGTTACTGCAAAACTTCTGACTATGCTTGCCCTTTTACTGCTATGCTAAAAGCGGGCTCCTTGCTTCAGACTGAATGAGGATAATAAATTATCAGTGTAATAGTCTTATTGGTGCTGGTGTTTTTTTACAGTTGCAGTAGTTCCCGATTTTGCAGGGTACTGTACAAACACAGAGTAGCAGGCAGTCCCTGCTCCAGAGTTTATACTCTAATACAGTGTTTCTCAACCCATGGGCCATGATCCAAAAGTGGGTTGCAAGAATATATGAAAGGGTCGTGAACAAATTTTAAAAATATATTCTCTTTTAAAGGAGAAAAATGTGGGAAACCGTGGCTTTTCCCTTGCAGGCTGGCAGAGTTCCAGCTGGGCCCCCCTTACCCCCTGCAGCCCCCACCCCACAAACCCACCCTGTACCCTACACACGGGGGGGGGCTGGGACCTGGGGTTGGGGGGTAGCAGGTTGGGACTAGCCATTGATGTTTACAAATGGGTCCTGGTACAGAAAAATTTGAGAACCGCTGCTCTAATAGACAAGAGGGATACAGGATGGGGGAAAGGGTATAGCACGCAGATGGAGTGAACAGCCTGATGACACCAGATTTTATCAAAAGTCCTGGATTGAGAGGCAGTGGTTAATTTGTTGTCCCCTGTGTCTTCAGGAAGGTGTGGAGAGAAAAAAAGTTTTACTTCTGTTGGTCTAGTCATTAATGGTTGCTGGTTTTGTATCGGGAGAAGAGACCCGATGACACTTTTGAGAGCCAGAACAGCACTCAGGCAAGAAAATACCTGAAACAGAGTGGCAGAGAAAGATTGATGCAATGGAAATACAGAACTGCAACCCATAGCTACAAGTGCTTCAGCCTGTGAGGGTTTTTATTGTGACAGAGGGAAGGATGAGGCCATGGACAGATGTTCAGGGTAAACAGTGGCAAGTCTAGCTCTCCAAATTAAAAAAGCAAACAAACAGCTGACTATGAATACATGACACAACTACTAAAAGAATGAAGGCCTGTCCCTAGATGAATTAGGGACAGTTTTCTCAGGCTTTTAATGCCTACCATGTATTATACAGCCTACTCATTCCTCATTCTTTCAGCATTCAGCCTGGAATTTGCTCCAGGCCTATGCCTCAAGCTTTACCTTTCTGTTCGGGTAATAGAGAAGGTGATAACATTTGATAAGGGTGATAACGTTTTCGGCCTTTGGTTTAGCATGTGTTAGTTCTCTGCAGTTATCCTTGATTGGTGCTTTGGGGCTTTTCAGCTTCCTGGGGTGAGAAGAGGAGTGGGTGGGGAATATATTGCAAAGCTCTTTGATGCCCCCTACTGGATTATTCATCATATGATATTGGAAGTCTCCAGGAAGGTTTATTTCTTTGCCAGCAGGGCGTCTTCTGCATTTGGAGCTGCTGGTGATGTGTGGAGTAATAGATGTGGGAGGGCTCAGTGGGAAACAGATACATGGTGGAAGTGCAGAAGCTTCCTGCCCAGAATGGCCATTTGCTGAGTTGTCTCAAGCTATGTGTTTCTATTGTAAGAAGACCCCAAACCAGGAAAGTGTTTAACTTGGTAAAAGTCTTCCCTTTTAAGGATTTGTTACCAACATGGAGCCTAATACAGGGTTCTAGAAAGGTTCCTTGAGTGTTTTCCACTTTTTGTAACAAGCCTACGCCTTGGGTGGCGTGAGTTTGGGTTTCACTTCTGGCAAACTCAGGTCAGTATGTAGCTGTGGGTGCAAAATGTGGTAGTTACGCCTCCACAACTGAACTGGTATCAGGTGAAAGTTTAGTTTTATTTTAAACTTCAGTGATCATTGTAACTTGAAACTTGACTTGAAACTCTGGAAGTTCAAGGCTTTGGGAAATAAAATCTGAAAAGAGTTTGCATAAAGCCTGCAAAACCAAACCCTATTTTTCACAGCTCTAGAGTGAAGCTCTGATTCCACAGAAGACAATGGCAAGGCACCTGCTGACTTCAGTGAGGCTAGAGTTTGAGTCCTAGTTATGCTTCACAGAGATGAGAACCATTTTGGCATGTTGTCTGGCTGAAGCCTACAGTGTGAAGAGCTTTCACACTTGGAAGCTGGAGTTCTCACACTAGGTTGCACAAAAATAAAACAAATAGAGCCAAAATGGTCTTGTGTTAAGAAAAGATCCAATGTCACAGAAGGATCCAAACAATTTATGCTCACACTAAACAGATCTAAATTATGCTTGTTAAATCATTTTTACTAAAACCAAAATGAATTATTAAGCCCTCTTCTTCCTAGAGCTAACAGATAAAAGATCAGAAATTTACCCTACTGTTCTCTGGAACCCAGCCTTTTTTTTTACATCTCCTGAATCTTTCTCCCCCCACAGTTTGATTATGAAATTTTTAAAGCGTCAACAGGTTAAAGCAGGAATACATACATAAATCATAGAACTTTTTGGGAGATGGTGCATTATGGAATAAATTGTGAGCTTACTTGAAAAATCAACACCAATCAATGTCTGATGTTTAAAGCCCTCAGCATTAGGGACTGTCTAGAAGTATCCAGTTGCCCTTTTCACCTCTGTCTGGACATTGCTTTAAAGGAGCATCCAGAAACCACAAATAGCAGAACAGTTCAGACAACATTTTTGTGTGTTGACTTCACCTCTCAAATGGATCGTTGAGTTCAGAGTCTGTTTTACTGATAAAGAAAAGCTGACCAGCAGTGTGGCTGGGCGAAAGCTGAAGGGTTTGAGAATCGATTTTGCTTTATTTGTGGTGATACATTATTGATTATTTCAAGTTGAGGAAAGCCCCAAACCTCTGTTTAGTCACTTGATAAGGGAAAGGTGATTGAAAAATGACTTCTTGTGCTTGTGTCACCATATGGAGCCATTAACCCTTCTGGAGCCATGTCAGGATTTCCCAGTGTCAATCACTAGTACATTTGGCAGCTCCTCTTCCTTTTGTTTCCAGCAAAGAAACATTTTTATAGAGACTTAGCATGCAAAAACCAGATTTGCTTCTCTACGTAAATCCTATTTTTTAAAGAACCCTGTTATGATTAAAAGATGGATTATTTTAAAGTGATGCAGGATTTATTTATTAATATCTTTTATTGAGCCAATTTTATAGTTAGACAAACTTTCAGGCATGTACAGTGCCTTCCTCAGGTTTGGCTGAAGTCTGGCTCAGCAACAGCATTTTGTGCCAAAAGGTTTTTTAATCTGTCTCCCTATTACAGTGTTGGTCCAATAAAAGATATTACCAAAAAAATCTTTGGCCCTTGCATATTTCTGAGATCATCACACCTACAACAGCACCACAAGCTGGATGATTTTTAAGACATAGTGATATAACATACAGTATTGCATTGAACTAATAGGCCACTGTATGAAGGTGTGAGATTTCATTAGTTCTGTTTAAAGCAATAGTATGAAAGATCATTCATTACATTTCAAACACTGAATAATGGAGTTAGCTGGAATCACAGACACAGGGCAGGAAGTCAGATTTTTCCACTTCACTGAACTGGCAAGAGAACATTAGCATTGCTTGTGAGTTAAATTACCTTTGAGGAATTTGCATGCATTGACTAGGTCTCTAACAGAAGTGCTGGTGACTTTGATGCTTCAGAAGATGAGTAATGGTGGAAACAGCTCCTTTGCTTAAACTACCTGTTGAAATCTGGCCTTGCTTGCTAGTGACCAAAAGTTGTTACTCTGTGATAGCAGTTTGGGTCTGCAGTGCGTGGATGTTCTTATTTAAATTCATAGTGCTCTCATTTCAGTTCATAAGTCAGCTTGTCTTCATAGAGGTTCACATTTAGAGCAGATCAAGATTCATTGCTGGTGGAAGCTTATATGCCTGTTGTACTTGTGTTTTGTGAAAGAGCGAACATGGGTAGTCAGAGCTGCCAGCCCAATGCATTTCATTAGCATTAAGTAAGAAAAGAGAAACTATGGTTAAAATAATCTGGTTTAAAATTTTACTTAGTGATCTTTCCAATCACCAAAACCATCCAGGTTTGTCATCCTGGATTTGTCAAATCACGTCAACAAGTAAGGGTCTGGGCTTTCTTTTTCTACTCTGTGTACTTACGTAACTTACATTAATACCATTGGAGATGCAAGTAAACAAGGGAGGACATGGATTCCTAAGGCAGAAAACGTACTGGACATTTTCAGAGGCAAAAGGACATTGGAAGTGGCACTACTTCCTCATTCCAGAGTAATTCTTTTTTCGAGAACTGAGTGAGCAAGAGAAACATCAAGTCTTCCTTAGGGCCAGTTTGATAGGGAATTAATTTATAAATTAACTCTTGCATTCATAACTTCAAATTATTAATTTATAAATTAACTCTTACATTCAAAACTTAGTAGTATAAATGTCTGTAAGTAGGGTAATCGTTCTTGGAAAAGGAAAATAAATTTGTTTGTTAAGGGAGATTTTGTGGGAATGCTTTCGGGGTGAAGACACTGAAAGTCTTCCCTAGTTATTTTAGTATATACTACACATATGGGAATTGCTGCTGACTTATGTTCAGATCTCTTAGGCCATCTCAGTTGGTGCTGAATGGTACACAGACAATAAATCAGTTATGGTGTTAATACAGTATCCTGGCAAACACTAGAATGAGCCAGTGAGAGAGAAACTTCATCAGGCAGGCATATATTATCCTGTAAACCCTTCCAGGTAAATGAAATGAGCACATTGCAATGCTTTCTTTAGGGGAACATAAACTCTCCCAATTAAATTAACCAAGAGATCAGGTTTGCTTATTGTTCTATATCAAAATAATTGCCAGTAGTTGCTCAATTTTATCTGTTTTCCTGAATTTTTCTTTATTGCTGTACTTTGATATATATCAGTGGTGCCAAAGATACTGCCAGAAGGGCAGATCTGGCCAATGGAGCTCTGTCATCTGCCCTGTGGTGCTGCCTGTGGGTCTCGGACTGACCCCATGTGCAGATCCAGCTTGGTGCATGTGCTGCACATGCTGGATCAGGCTGGGGCCAGTGTGTGCAGTGCATGTGGTGCCCACACTGGACAGCTCAATACACAGGGCTGGAGCTGGTGTGGGCACTGCAAATGGTACATGGAGCCAGTCTGTGGGCTCTAAATGGCTCGTGGACTGGCTCTGCACCCATCATCTGTCCCACAGGGCTGGATGAGTTTGATACCCCTGATATACAGTAATAGGTCTGCAAAGGGACCAGATTCTAACAACCCCTTCTTTTTCCTCCCATAATATCTTATTTGGATCAAGTTCAGGCATTCATAGGTATTATTCACACCTGATGAGAACAAGCTACTGAGCTGAGAAACACTGAACCATTACCAGCCTATAGCAGTTGTTCTGACATACAGTACATGGAAAAAAATGAGAGAATTGACAGGAATTGGGCCAGGGGAGCTCCATTTAGGACAAGGAAAAGCCATTTGGGATCTTTCTGAAAGGAATGAGGGAAGCTAGCTCTGCCCTCCCAAGCAGAGTCTTGAGCTGAGGAAACAGCCCTTTGAGATGAAATGATGTCAAAATCTGCTTCTAAACCTACTAGCACTAACATGTAGAGGTGCACAGATACATCGGTCCAATATCAAGAAAATTGATCGTATTGGAAACTGGCCTGATGTGGCCGATAATTTAGCTGATAAATGCCGGTGCACGCGTGCAGCTGCAGTGCAGCACATAGTTAATGAGGAGCACAGCCTGGCAGCTTGGAGAGCTGCATGCAGCTGGAAGGGGAGGGGGAGGAAGGGGTATGGAGGGGGGCAGATCAAGGCCCCCATGGTGAGGAAGGAGTGAGGCTAGGGCTGGGGCATGGGCTGGGGCAAGTGCTGCATAGCCAGGGCGGTGCGGGCATGAGATGGAGCTGTGGCTCTGTTGCACACCCACCCTGCTCCACCTCGCCCCACCCCAGCTGGGCAGCGCTTGCCCCAGCCCCAGCACCATTTCTTCCTCACCTCGGGGGCCTTGATCTGTCCCCCCCACATCCCTTCCCTCCCCTTTGACCACACCAGACTTATCATCTGCATGCAGCTCTCCAAGCTGCCAGGCTGGTGTCAGGAATCGATCAGTTTTAGCCATTATGCCTCCTTAAAAATTGGCTTTTGGTATCGGCCCCAAAAAGTCTCTATCGGTGCATCCCTACTGACATGGATGTTTGACATTTTTCTGTAGCTAAGTAGACCACCTTTCAGAGGGAAAAGTATCATCTCCCTGCTATATCCATGTTTGAACACTATCTAGAAAATGCCTAAGATGCTAATGACTCATCTGTGGTTGATATTGGATAGCCCCTCATTATTTGCTAAGGAAATCATGTTTAAAAAGATGCAACTGTTCGTCAAGGTAGTCAGTACTGAGGGAGCATTCATAGGGCACGGGATATACTGTGTATTGAGGGTGCTCCATCAGAAGTCTTTCAAAATGCGCACCCATGTGCATACACGCACCCCCCCTCACCGAGTTTGGATTCCTAGGATCATGTGTCTAATCTCAATAAGTCACTATCTTGGCTTGAATTTTTTGTACCCCTTTTATGAGTTGTATCCAAGAAAGCTGTGTAAACTAAATTAATAATATTCACTTTGTTGTGGCTTCATTTTTTAAATGAAAATGAAGAATTTTACAGAATTACCAAGAAGTGCAAAGACAAACTGATTATCCATTTCTGCTATTGTAAGCCGCCCTGAGTCTCTGCTGGGAAGGGTGGCATATAAATAAACAAAAAAAATAGTGGCCTGAACTAGATTCCTTCTCATTCTGTTATCTCCCCACTGTCTGTCTTCTGCATATAAAGGTTATGCTGACACTTAGATGGAGAGCTCTTTGGAGCAAAGGACATGTCTTCTGAGTAGCGTATAGCGCACTTTTGGACATCGTAAATTAAAAAATAATAATTAATAATCAGTGTGCGCCACTCATACTCCATGACTTTAACCATCAGTGTAAGAAATATTAAGGATAAAATAATTTACCGCCTATGTACCTGATAAATAAAAATTACTATAATTGTTAGGTTATGCTTTCTTCACTGTATATTTGTAGGTCCAAAAACTGTTTCTGTCTACGTTTTAGGCATGACATATTGGGTGTAGGAGACAAATATTTGCTACCTGTTTAATCTGTGTGAAAACTGTTAGGTCACTTGAATTTTTGGAGAGAGAAATCTAAATTTTAAAGCCTCTACATGTATGATAAACATATATTCCTAGTTCAGATAGTTTTAAACCTCTTGCCATACATGTTTTTATTTTGGAAGAAGTTTTGGTCTGTAGGTAAATACAAATAGCTAAAAATGGTGGAAGAAGATATATAGAAAGAGAAAGAGAGCACTTTTTTAAAACCATCATTTGCGGTAGCTGAAGAATGTGAAATTCAGTCAATCAGTGCAGAATCCTACAGCTTAGCCATCAGGTTTATGTTTGTAGTTGGAAGCACTAGCAGTAGCTAGTGTTAGGCAGGGGTTCAAGAAGGAAATGACACCTGAATTACTGCATAGGGACCTGACACAATTGGTATAGTTACCAGAATTAGGATTTCTGAAGGAGGCAGGGTTAGAGCAGTGCAGTAATCCTTCCCTCTTTTGCATCTCTCAATGGAATTGAGTCGGCACAAGAGAAGCACATATTACATCCTGTCAATAGAAGCTGTAATTGATACTCCATCTTATGTTCCCTTAAACCACCTAGGGAATTGATTTCTGGCTGAGTTGCCAGAATGTTTCTAGAGATATATCACTGCTCTCCATGCAGGCTTTGATTTCCATTGTGCAGCTCATCTACATACACAGCCTCATTGTATTGTGTTTGTCTTCACTGCCGTAGTGTTTCACAAGCTTGTATCTGAAGTTTTGGTCTCTGGCATGCTGGTGTTAGCCTGTGGTTCAGATTTCCTCGCTTAACTGACTTAACCCAAGTTTTTATTCGTGTTGTCACCACGAAGTCAACAGAGCTACAGAAAAAGGAAGTAGATTCCACTCTGCCTTGTACAGCAGTCACCAAATCATCAGCACAACTCTGGTTGTAGCAGTTCTATTCCTGAAATCCAACAAATCTTGCCTGAGTGGGATTCTGAGCTCACCCAGAGTGTGGAGGTACTGCTGCTAGATCAAATACTGTGTGTTGAACACCCTACAGATCAGCAGTCCCAAGCCTCCTAGCTTTTCCCTAGTAGCCAGGAATGTTAGAAAAATGCATAGGGAACTTGTGGTTGGTGAGCGAGCTGAATACACCTCTCAGTTTGCTACTATCTAATACTTAGCAGTCCATAGCAGGCCTTTCCCTTGAGGGTCCTGTTCAAAGCACATAGACTTTTCATTGACTTCATAGCCTATATGTGGCTCGGTGAAGTTCTACTGTATGTAACTGTAACAAGTTCTTGTCCCCAGGATGGCTGCTTAGCTCTTGCTCTGCCCTCACTCCTGAGGCTTGCTCCCTTTTACCTTTCCTGCCATGCCTTGTTGTTCTTAAATCTTTGAGAGATGAGAGGCTGTTCCAGGTGTCTCTGCTTTGTCTTAAGGGCTTATGACTGCCCCTTACACCATGCCGATGCCTCACAGGTGTCATTAATCATGTCCATCATCTGTCCCCTCGGGCCATGGCCTCAGTCCTGTGCCTGGGCCTTCCTGCCCCAGAACTTTGCCTAGCTTGGCTACTCCTGGGTTGGCTTCCAGGCTTGCCTTCTCCCCTTGGGCACTTCATCTCCTACGGCTACTCTCAAGCGCAGCATCTCAGCCTGCACTCTCCCCCCAACACTTCATCTCTGTGGGCTACTCCTGGGCACTGTGTCCTGCCCTCTTCTGCTCCTGGACTTTGGTTCCTGGCCCTGATCTCCAGGCTCCCTCATCCTTTCTACCCCCCTCTCCAGGCTATGGGTCCTCTGATCCCCTTGGTCTCCAGCAGCCCCACCCCCTGACCTTTGGTCTTCCTAGTTCTTGCCCAGGTCCTAGGCCAGTTGAGACGGTGGACACCCTGGCCCTCCTTGCTTCCCAGCTCTCTGCTCTCTCCTGCCTCTCTTGGGCTATGGGCTCTCTAGCTCTATCTCCTGGGCCTTTCTGTTCACAGGCCTGTTGGGACCTCTTCCACCCCTTAGTCCCATCCACAAACCTCCAGAGTTGCTTACCCCAGCTCACATGTTAAGCAGGAGTCCTGCTGCAGCCCTGCTGCCCAGGAACTCCTCTCTCCATTGCCCTCAGGGCTAGACTGCCTGACCAACTCAGACCCTGGGTTTATATGCTTCTAGCCAGGCTCCCTTCTGGTCAGGTGACTGTCTAGTTAGCCTCTGCCACATCTGCGGACTGATTCGCAGGCAACCTGCCTTCTCTCAAAGTAGCAGGAGTACCAAGCCTCCTGCTCTGGTAACCTTATATCAATATTAGACAAATTATTTTCAGAGAATATGTGTATTTTCTGTATTATCCCCAAATCATCAGCTAGCAAAAGGTAAACAAAATCTATATTCTGAGATGGAAAAATGCAACCAAGATATTCAGAACAGAAGAAAGAAGTGCAGTGTAGCTAACCAGATCATATGTTGGAGAACTCATTAGAATAGAAAAGCTGAGAGGTAAAGCTCAGAAGGTTATAAGAAAAATAATATATTGGCATAGCTTGCTCTACTATTGAATTAAATCTTTGTCTTGCCAGGAATGGCAGAAAGCCAAGTATGTCAGGGATTAATGAATTTAACTGTATATTAATAAATGAGATGTTGGATATTTTAAGCAGAAAGAATTTGATAAACTTGACTGATTAAATGTTTAGTCAAAATAGAAGATAATCATTCTTGGATTCTATGAGGGAAGATATTTCTTATCTGATGAGAATAATACATGCCAGGCATGTTTATTTTTCTTGAATGCAGAGAGGCTGTATTTTGGTTGTAAGCCTGTGAAACTATTGTCTTTGCTGAGTACACTGTTATTTAAGTGGTTGAATTAGAAGCATGGAGTAGCGGCCAGAGCTCATCCCTGGGAGCCAGAAGATGTGGAGCTTTTAATCCTGACACCAATTTACTCTGTGGCCTTAGGAAAGTCAGTTAACTTCTCAGTTGTTTCTTCTGTAAAAAGAGAATAATGGTTCTGGTCCAGCTCCACCTCAAAGGGGAAACTGAGGTTGAATACATAAATAACTGTTTGTGCAGAGATTTGATAAGTAGAGATCAGTATTAGATATGATGATTCTAGCAAACATCTTCAAAGCCAGAAGAATGTTTCTCAGTCATATATGTCTTTCTTTTCCAGATCCTTTAAAAAAGCATATCACATTTACATGATATGTTTGGAGTGAAACAGTGGTGCAAATTAAGAAATAATATATTTCATAACACTGTCATAATGAAAACAGTGTCATAGGTTGAAAATTATACTGTCTTGATCTCTTGGACTTGCTGTATTTAACTGGGGATCAGTTCTAACATACGCTGTAACCAGAAAGGCTGGATATGAGTGCTGTAGGCCATAGACCAGAAAGCAAGTAATCCTAGGTTTCCTATTTTATAAAACATTCATTTGTAAATGTAACAAGAAGCAAAAATATCAGACCATAAAATCATGTTGTTCTGATTCGCATCTTTTGTTTTCCCCTGTTTTTAAGAGTCTTAATCAATAAATAATTATAGATTAATTTTGAGAGAAAAATAGGAATGTACAAAATGTCAGCACCATAAACCATCATAACAGTTTCTAATTACAGTACTCAGAGCCTTTCATTTGCCTACTTCAAATATTAAAATTGGTAACTAGGAAATTCTCATGAGTGTTAACATACCGTGTCTAGTGATCAAATAAGAGAAAGGCATCCAAAAGGATAAAGCAGATTGTCTCGAGAATTAGACTAAACATAGCCAAGCTATATATCCATTAGAGAACTCCCAAGAAGAGAGAGAATGAACTTTTCAAACAAATATGGAAAACGTGTTATTTTTGTTAGGACTCTTTGTAAGATTCAAAGTGTTTGTTTTCAAGGAGAGTTGAATTGGATAAGCTTGTTCTTACTATTTGTAAGTTACTTTCCTGATTTGTGGAACTAATCTCTGATATTTGTACCCATAGTTTTGTTTCCTCAGTGGCCAGGTTCAAATGATGGCATTTGGATAGGTAATTATCTCACTGTACAAGATCAACATTTGCACTTGCAGCTAATTGTAAATGAAGAAATGTCACATAAAACTGGGGGGACAGTTTTAAAAATCATTTGCGACAGTACCTCCAAACCTAACGCTAGTTAAATAGCGGGGAGAAACAAGTGATCCCATATCACTGACCTCTGACTTATAGACTCCTCCACCTTGAAATGTGACAGTGTGTTTTTACATGTGAAATGTGTTCACGGCCTCAGATTTTCATGTATATTATAGCAGTTTTATATCAATGTGGCAGGGTAAAGAGTACTTTGCTGTGGGTTAAAATAAGAGTAAATAGTTTCTAAATTTTTCATTATCTGCATCTCTCAGGCCACAGTACATTTCAAGAGCAGCATAAAGACCCTTTCTAGAAATGAGAGTCCATCTCAGTAGTGTCCTGTGAAAATTCATTAAAAAATAACTGTCCTACTAGTACATCTCCAGTATTAACATCTTACCCTTTGAAATGGTATATTTTATACATTTTCTTCTTATACATTTTTTTCATAACCTTCTTGGACACCACCTTCTTAGACACCTACTTCCATGAGAGTTTCTTCACATTGAGTTGTATTTCCACAATTTAACTGTCAGAGCCTAGAGGTATATATTCTGGATGACTCTTGGTTTTACACAGGATTTCAACTAATGTTTGTGGGCGATGCGTGATCAAGCCTTTTTACATCATGTGGAAACATAGTTTCAATTCCTTTCTCTGTCAGCCAAGGGAGCTTTCACAACTCACTGGTAGCAGCTCCTACTATCAGCAATTTAACTACAATTAAGCAATTTCCTAGGTAATTGTATACACACAGAACCAGACAATTCTAATAAAAGGAGGATTTTTTACAAAACACTGGAGTTTCAAATCCTTAATTCCAGGATAATCTACTGGCCGCACACAGAGATGGTATAAACAGGTGCACCTCCGTTGTGCTACTGACTAACCCAGCTCTGAGTTTGGCTCTTTGTATTGGTCTTTGTTCTTCAGTTGTATTAAGAGGACTGTCAGGGGTCAGAGATACAAAAATGTTACCTTCTGATACCCAGACTACATTTACTTTTTGTTAATATGAAAGGGACTCTCAGCCACTGACCCAGGTCCAAATCAGCCAGAACACTCCAACTTTTCTTTGCTCAGGTTCCAGCCCCTAAAAGTGGGATGTGCCACTTGTGTCATCCCCTGTGAGTTTGCAGGGAGAACAGAGGGCTGGGAAAGTAGGTATGCTCACACTTGTCCCAGATACGGCCCTGCAATAGACTACAGAAAGTCCTGAACCTGAGGTATGTTTTGTTTGAGCCACCTTACTTGACAAGTGTGTTTTTTAGAAAGTTTCTTGCCCTTGATTTGGAAACTGAGAAGCTCTTCATTATGAAGGAAGAATGCTCTTCATTGGACCTTCAAAACCATCCAGTTACATTAACTTCAGAAACAGGCAGTTCTGTTCAGATAGTACCAGGATGCCCCAGTTGCTTTTTCCCCAAAAATCCAGTCCAAAAGTTCACATTCCCTCCATGCATTCCTGACTCCCTCCCAGCTCCTCATTCTTACCCTGAGTCCTCACTTGCCTGTTAGGTAACCTTTATTTTGCAACTCAGTGTGAACCTGATACTTAAAGCCTCTGAAATATCTAGTTATGGTTGAGTTCTCAGAAGAGAGGGGGAGATTCAACACATCTAGACCTCAAGAATCAAGTAAGGCCAAGATTTGAATAAATTAGCAGCAAGTTGCAGAATGGAATCAAGCACAAAATCCCCAGACCTACTGGGTTCTGCTCTACAGAGGCAGGGGAAAATATGGAAGAGATTCCAGGGACAGGGATCAGGAGCAGTGGAAGAGTTTGTGGGCTGTCACTTCAGTAGGAAAATAGGTAAGTGGGAGGGAGGAGGATCACATAGGCCTGAGAAGGGGAGGAAAGTTCCATGGGGTCAGAGGTTTAAAGAGACATCTCTAAATTTAGATATCAGTGCCAGCCAGTCCTCTTTGTTTGACACTTATGCTGCTACAGTACTGAGCAACTTAAGTTCTCTCTTAGGAAAATGACATTGAGGCCTTCTCTACATGTTATTAGGCATCACACAGTTAACTGTTTAATTAGCTTGAGACCAGCTACAAGTGCAGAGTCCTTATCAGTCACACAATAAAAAGCTCCAACCAACTGTAAGTTAGATCTTGTAAATGTGTACTAACTTTATAGCTTATTGTTATTGAGCTTTAATTTGCATGTGTAGAATGGTCTGTCTTGTAAAGGGTCTCTCCTTGCCTGGGAGCCCCATCATCTATAGCCCCCACCTACAAGGGTGTACCTTGTCCACCGGGGCTGTGAGTCCTGCAGCTTCTGGGGACTCTGAGCCCCAGCAGTTGTGAACTCTGGGTCCCGTCATCTGCAGGGTGCAGATATAGTCTCCCAGCTCTGGGGGTCCACAAAACCTCTCAAGTGGGGAGATCACCACCACAGTGATCCTCCCACCTCAGAGGTTTCACATACCCCCAGGGTGGGGAGATCACTACAGCGGTGATCCACCCTGCCCTGGGGGTTTCATGCACCCCTGAGGAACGATGGTCATTGCAGCAGTGATCTCTCAGTCATGGGGTGTGTGAGGTACCTGTGCAGCTGGAAAACCCTCAGTAGGCATGTATGTGTGGCATGACAGGAGGTATAATTATATGAATCACTCATTAGATCCCATCACACCTTTACCTGCATGTGTGGAGGGGGCCTGAGATAGGTGATTTGAATAGTTTTAAGTGGCTGTCAGTTAAACCAAGGAGATAGAGAAATTAAGACAGAGCTTTATCAGTTATTGAGGCATTTGGATTTTATTCCCAGTTTCAGTGGGCATTTACAAAAATAGTGTTCCCCAACTGGATGAAAAAGGTGTCCAGATCTGACTGGTAATGCTTTGCACCTCTCTTGGATTGATTTTTGGGTAGGAACAAATATATACTGGGAACAGTTACCGAAAAGGAGGGAGAGCTCCTGCTCTGGGCTGGGCAGTAGCTGTCACAGCATAACATTAGTGTATGAGCTGTAACAAAACAAATGTAAAATTGCTCTAACTTTAACTCTGCTTCATACAGGGTTAATATTGAAGAGGTTTAGCTCACTTTTGTGGCTACAGCATTGTGCACGTATAGCAGCAGCTCCTTCCCTGCACTTTTGAGACTGCTTCAAGTGTACACTTGTCTGTTTCCCAATCCGGACTCAAACCTGTTCCGGCTGGTTGTGAGTTTTTGATGAAAATCATTTTGTAAAAGAAAATGCTGCCTATATAGAATGAGTCTGGTGGGTTCCCTTCAATTCTGAAGATGACAGTACATCACCATATTCATCAGCTGAAAGTTGCTCAAATTAACACTTTGTTAGCATTCCTAAGTCAAGGAAGAATTTGAGGTCTTAAGTGTCCTCTACATCTCCTTGACTTCAGTAGACACTGAGATTATATCCAGGTCTTTCCTCAAAGCGTGCACTACTCTTCAGGAGCAGGCCCTGAATGGGCTTGCAGAACCCATGGGCGGGTGGAGAGTAGGCCTGTGCGAAGTGGCTAGTATTCATTTCGGATTTGGCCAGTTCAGGGGACAGTGATTCAATATGGTGATTTGAATTACTGTCCTGAATCGATTCAGCTGCATCTGATTCAGAGATTTGGCCATCTCCAAATCGGACAGGCCCCATCCCACGCCCATTCTCCCAGCCCCATCAGTGGCTGCCCCACCAGGCCCCAGCTCCTGGCTCTTAAAAAAAAAAAAAAAAGCCCTACCAGGCCGGGGGGGGAAATCCCCACTGCCCCCACTACTGCATGCTGCGTGGGGGGGCTCTGCCACAAGCCCCCATCCCTCGCCTGCTCTCCCAGCCCTCCCGATGGCTGCACTGCTCAGAGCCAGCTCCTGTTTCTTTAAAAAAAAAAAAAAGACACAGATTCACTGGCTCCTGCCAGGCAGTGTGCCAATCCCTGCTTCCCCTGCCTGCCCTGTGTTGCATGTGGGGTTCTGTCATTAGCTCCCAGAAGCCCTGATGGCCACCGCAGCAGCTGGTGAGTTGGGGCTTTTGTTTGTTTTTTTGGTTTTTTTTTTAAGAGCCGGGAGCTGGGACTGGAGAGGCAGCCACGGGCGGTGGGGCTGGGAGAGTGAGATTGGGGGGCACTCAGGTGGGCTGGGGGAGCAGGCAAGGGATGGGGCCTGGCAGGGGTCCCTCCTTCCTCCCCTACCCCCTACTTAACAGCATGGAGTCTGGGTCCGGCTGCCTGTGGCAGCAAGAGAGGACTACCTGAATCTCCAAAGCTCTCTGAAACTTTTCTGAATTGATTCAGAGAGCTTCGAATTGATTCAGACCTTTTTATTGGTCTCCTCATTCACTTTGGATTCGGAGATTCGGCTGCCAAATCTCCAAATTGGGCTGCATCTCCTCCAAATCAAATCAGCACCCAAAGCTTCACATAGCCCTAGATTAAGAGTTTGCTTGTGTTTGGTCTAACTCTACTGTTCTCTGGTTGAAGAAGGGCCATCTGTTACAACAGGTCTTAATCTGGGCCTCATATGTAGACTGAAGATGAATAAAATAAAGTTAAAAGAATACCAAAAAAATATTAATAGAATGGATAAATGATCATATCCTGTATTTGGAAGGAATTTCAGCCTTCAGCCAGTGGACTACAGGAGAGGATTTTGAGTCCATTCTCAGTTGTAACTATGATTAATGATATTTTTGCAACAGACAAAAGGAAAATAATAAGAATTTTTTTTCTGTGTATGTAACAGTAACTTCTGGAAGCTAGGCAATAATCTAGTATTTAATATGTGTGAGGGAGCGGGGGCTAGGGGCGGCCGTGAGCTCCCTAGCGCCGCCTACCGTCACGTTAGGGTGACGTAGCACCCTCAGAACCTCGCCCGCCACGACTTTGATGACATGTATCTTTTATGTGGAGGCTGCCAGTTTCCCTAATGGACGGTCTTGTTGTTCGTCCCTATTCCAGACGGGGTATCTATGTGCGTCCTGCCTTAAGGGCTCTGCGTGCCTCCAAGCCTCCCCCTCAGCACGCCCCAAGCCTCGCAGCTGGTCTGGGGGACGCTTGTATGGTCCCTCGCCCCTCGGGTGCCCTTGTTCTCCCTCTCGGGCACCGGGGCTCTTCGCCCACCTGGCGCCTCCTTGGGTCGGGCCCCAATCTCTAGCCTGTTCCCTGCGCCCTGGGCCTGTCACGCTGGCGCCCAGCTACTTGCTGGCGCCTCCTGGGTCGGCTCACCAGCGCCGCTCACTACCGGCGCCCCCTGGGCCGGGTTCTAGCCGGTGCCTGGCTAATCGCCGGCTCTACCTTAAGTCTGGAGTGCTCTCGCTGCCCTAGCCTCGGCGCCCTTGGGCCGGCACGTGCGCTCCCTCTGCCCGGATCTCGGCTCTATCACCGCCCTAGTCTCGGCGCCCTTGGGCCGGCTCACTCTCGCCGCCCTAGTCTCGGCGCCCTCGGGCCGGGTTCTAGCCTGAGCTCTATCACCGTCTTAGTCTCGGCGCCCTCGGGCCGGCGCTATCGCCACCCTAGTCTCGGCGCCCTTGGGTGGCTAGCTCGGCTGCTCTCACCGCCCTAGCCTTAGCTCTATCGCCGCCCTAGCCTCGGCGCCCTTGGGCCGGCGCTATCGCCGCCCTAGTCTCGGCGCCCTTGGGTGGCTAGCTAGGCCTGGCTATTCGACCCCTCTCTGGGGCCTCACCCCTCAGGGGCCTCTACCGCGCTCCCTGCGCTTCGCCCCTTTGGGCTTCCCCACTCTGGGGCCGACACGCCACGCGCCCCGCGCCCTGTCTCTGCCCCGCTCCGGGGCCTTGCCCTCTCTAGGGCTGACTCCACGCCTCTTGCGCCCTGTTTCTGCCCTACTCCGGGGCTTTGCCCTCTCTAGGGCTGACTCCGCGCCTCTTGCGCCTTGTCTCTGCCCCGCTCCAGGGGCCTTGCCCTCTCGGGGCTGACTCCGCGCCTCTTGCGCCCTGTCTCTGCCCCGCTTCGGGGCTAAACACCGCCCTTATGGGCTGGGGTCTGTAACCCCGCACACTGCGCCTCCCTGGCACAATATAATGCCCAGCAGCACCGACACTAGTGCCCCCGGCACAGTGCCTCAACTGGGCACTGGGAACCCCCAAGCTGTTGGGGAGCTCCCCTGAGGCCTCCTCGCTCCTCCGGTGTAAACTGTAACTCAAACTCCAGCCCTCTGGCTACAACATAAATACAGAGGCTCCACACGCCTAACAATAACTCCAAGCCCTGCCAGGGCTCTCAGTCCTACCTGCAGTCAGGGCGATCTTGTTCCCTGCATCATTGCAGCCGGTTAGCGTGGTGAAGTAGCAACCACTAACCCAGGCCACTCAGCTCAGCCGCAGAGCTCCTGCTCCTGCGACGGCCAGAAGGGAACTGTGTTTCCAGCTCCGGCCTCAGCTGGTTATAAAGGCCAGGCCCTGCCCTCTTCCGGCCATGTGACCACCTGGTTGCCCCGGCAACCAGGCACCTGAGCTGGAGCACCTCTGTGACTCTGTGACAATATGAAACAACCTCAAGATAATATAATCAGGATTTCATCTTGACCTAATAAATAGGGTTTCTAATTTCAGTTACATAATGTGAAGCTGTACTACCAGGAGAAAACTGTTATGTGAGCATTCTCCAAAGGGAAGTACAGAGTAGTTTAAAGTTCCTTCAAGAGTCAAATAATTTCAAAATATTTGGTAATGATCTTACCAGGTATAGATACGGGACATTCCCCCCAGAATAATTAAGTTTCACAGCAGTTTTGAAGAATAGCTGTCTGAGAATAGAGCTGAGGAATAAAACAATCCCAAACACTATGCTTGTGATGGGAATCTCTAACGAGGCACTATGGATCCTCATGCCCAGTTTATCAGATGATTCCCTTCCAGATTAGCTATATGTTCCTATACATTGGGGAAAAGGTTGTGAAGCTTTGCACGCCACTGCAGCTTTTCTCTGGGAACTGTATCTCACGTGGAGATGAGACATTTTTATTATTGGGAAGTATCAGCCTGTAAGTCATATGGTAAATATCCATGCTGTGTGATGAAATCAATCAATCAATCAAATTAGTCAAAGGAGCAGATGTGAAACTTGCTATTCCAGTCAGATATTTTGTCAGAAGTAATAATAAACAACTATACTGTTAGAAAATTAGCAGCCCTATGCTTTTTAAATTCCTCTGTATTCTCCTTTTTTCTATTCTCCTTCCCAGCTCCTCTCTTGACTTAGTATAAGCATCCTTCTCCCCAGTCCCCTTTTGGTACAAGAGCCTCCTTTCTGCAGTCTCTGTTGCTCTGAGTTGCTTTCTGGCATATGTCTTGTCAGCCTGGCTAGAAAGTACTAGTCCTGTCTTCTGTGCTAGGGGACAAGGAACAAAGATTTTGCCAGTCCTTGAATGGGTGCCTCAGAAGAACGTTGTCTCCTTGTGCACCAAATAGGGAAAGCTACCACTCAGTTTATAACCAACAAAACAGGCAGATTTTTGTAGAAACCTCCAAGACTCCCTACAGCAAAATTTTCACAGAATGAGGAGAGGCTTAAGTGTCTCTTTGATCTCCCTCCACTTTATTCTCTTCCTGATATGGAGGCTAGTCATCAAATGCTGCTATTATGTTTTCATTTTTATGCAATGGCTTTTTCTTTTTATGCCAGATAGTTTCAGTTTATTTGGCAATGGGTAACTTGAGGGAAAGACAAAACCTGTGCGGGGGGATGAGCTCCAAATGAATTGGTGTGGAGCCAGAAAATGAACAAGATTTCTGGAGGAGAGAGCTTCTGGGATCACAGAAATAATAGACAATTGGATTAAGGAGTCAAATGTATGTAAAAGGTCATATACCCCAAATTAAAACTATAATAGAAGCTTATAAGCCAATGTGACAACCTTCAAAGCAGTGCGAGGTATAATAAAGTGAAGACATTCGATACAATAACACTTATGGTAATACCCATTACTGGAACATGATAGAATGACAAATCAGTGGGCATATGTACAGCTTACTGCTACACTAGGGGAATGCATCAAGGGCTCGGTAAGCAACTTGGTGAGAAAACTAGGAGTAATGGCCCCAAACTCCTGGAAGACTGATTCAGGCTCAACATTAGGAAAAACTTCTTCATAGTCAGGGTGTCCAGACTTTGGAATAAATTCCCTTCAGAGGTGGTGCAATCACCTACCCTGGAAATCTTCAAGAGGAGACAAGACGGTCACTTTGCTGGGCTCACCTGACCCCCAGTTATCTTTCCTGCCTGGTGCAGTGGGCTGGACCAGATGAACTTCCAAAGTCCATTCTGACCTTGCAGTCTATGAATCTGTGAAGGGTAGATGAAATCCAAGTATAAAACTACCCCCAAAATATTCTTTACAACCTGAGAAAAACATTCTCAGGTTACTTCTAAAATCAGTGTGGTAGAGTTTGCATCAATACATAATCCACTGCATAAAAAGCGAAATATAATAGCAGCATTTTATGACTAACTTCCAGATCAGGAAGAGGAGAATGTGGAGGGAGATCAAAGAGATAACTAAGTCTAATGAACTGATAATAATGAGTGCTTTAATTTATCCCCATATAAAGCATTTAGATATCACATAAGACTAATTTCTCAATATTATAAAGGCTCACTTCTTGGACAGCTAGTTCTAGGTCACATAGGAAAAATGTTTTTTTATATTAGTCTCTAGTAGCACAGAAGAGTTCATTCAAGAAATAATTCTAGTTGAGCCATTAAGTAATAACAACCAAAATATGATTCAGTTCAGTGTGCTCAGGAGATACCATGTTCTGAATTTTTTTCCTTCTTTTCTGGTAACATTCTTTACCAGGAAACATCCAAGTGTAGATGCAGGTGCTCTGGCATAAAAGTGTATTTCACTCAGGTATAAACTATATTAACTTTTTGTATTTTCCCTTTGCTGCTGCTGTTAGCTGTTTCTACACTATAGCTACTGTAGCTGATACATCTATAGAGGCAAAACCTTTTCTCACGTAGCTTGGGCTTTAGGCTTCTGTTTTTTTCAGTTAATAAATTTGAGGATCTAACAGTGATTTGAAGGGTTAAAGGAGAGAGTACTGACAACACCTGATAAATTGAAAGAGCACAAAGTTACAAGGACAGAATGGTGCTTATCCACCAAAAGTCTGCAGGAGCTGAACACTAGGATAGTTCAGCTTCTGGTGAAAATTTGTCTTCTGTCATTGGAATCAGTAGCAGAGGACAAGAAGGTAAGAAATACCTAGTGCAAGATGATTTTGCATCTTCTTCTTCTCTAACATTTCACATTGGCAAATGTCAGATGTAGGACTCTGAAATAGAAGGACCACTAGTTTCTATGCAGCAACTGGCTCTTGTACAATACTCCTTCTTGACTCCAAGGGCCTTTTGCTCTTTTTTATGTCTTGTGTTGAGGGGCCAGGAACTGTTACAATTCATGCCTCAGAAACTATTCCCTGCTAACCCCCCAGGAGGCATACATCATGCAGGGGGACAAAAGAAAGAGGAAATCCAGAGCTGCTATCCATGCTACAGGGCACAGCTAGCCACAGCTCTTAGTGAGTGGTTCGCGCATGCACACTCAATCCACTCTTTAGTGAGCTTCAGAAGCCCTGGAGCCTGCCTGAGCTACAATACCTTCTGTGCCGCCTGCCGTTATAGGTCTTTATCTGAGTCACAGTCATGCCCTTGATGAGAGTTTGTATTGTATGAGAGTTTATACAATACGTATGGAAGAAATGGAATTTTTATTGGAAAGACTTGTCTGTTGATTGTCCATCTCTTAGAGTTTGAGAGCCAGCAGCTAAACTGGATGTTAGAGATGGCAGGTAATTGCTGGACAGCTTATTAGGCCTCTGGGGAATTATTTCAGTTCTTATATACACTTTAGTTACTTACCCAGTGACAGCTACAATCTGGTCTGACCCTTTAAATGGAACGATACTAATATAAAGTAGAAATTCAGAGCAGACACGATGATCCGGATTATCTGCATAAAGTCCAAGATCATTTAGGAATTGACTGATGTCAGAAGGGTGGTGCAGATAGGTTTGAGTGTAAGCCAACAGGAAATGGAAAGGCTGAGGTGATTCTGAAAGATGTTTTAAGGAAAACCAGCAGCACTTTCTGCTCCACTCTTGAAGCAGCTCTCCTCAACTATCAAAACTTTAAACATTCAGACAATGTTGATAAATAATGGTAGGTTGAATCAATTCCTGAGCATTGTAAATGTATTCGTGTGCAGCATTTGTGTTGACAGAAATAAGTATGCGGTGTTATGATTTGGCATGGTGTATTCACTGTATATTTACATAGGATAAACACACTTACTACAGTGTGATGTATAAATACTGTACAGTCTTTGAGACATTACAGCATTGTGTAATTATGTAAGCAGTCTGAAAATGAAAGGGAAACTTAAAAGTCATTATTTAGTATATAGGGGATAAGGAAGGCAAATAGTGTTACAAGACATGACTATTATTTCTTGTCCGTTTGAAATATGAATGCTGGAGTAACTGGTAGAACATACCAGCAGCTAAGACTCTTCCTTCCTCCTCAGCTCATAATTTTATGCTGTTTGTCAGCTCTTGTACTTGGAGAAGGTGCACCTACTCATTCCTACCCACTCTATCATCACATATATGCTCAAAGAGCTGATTTCTCAAGGACAGTAAGGGTACCAAATTCCTGTGGAGTGAGAATCAAAAGGTTTCAAAGGTAAATGGAAATGGCCTTTAAGATGCCTGAAGTTGTTCTGAGAATGGGTCTGAGCCAGTGGTTGGGAAAGTAAAAGAATCTGACTAACAAAGCCTACTGTTTCCATACCCTAAATGCTTGAGCTTGTCAACCTTGCACATACTTTACAGCTGTTGTAAATGTTAAGGATTCATCTTTGCTATAAATCCATTGACTTCTGTGGTTACATGAATTTGGCTAAAGGTATTGTGATGTCTGTGAGCAGGAAACTTCCCCACCCTAGTATCAGTGAGGGTTTTACCAGTGTGAGGGTCCTAGGATCAGACTTAGAGTGTACATACAGACTAACTTCTATAACTCTAATGAAGAATATTAACTTTAGCTAGAAACCACTTGAAAAGTTAGGTTTTAGTATTGCTACTTTTTCCAACTTAATTATTGTTCTAACCTCATTCTACATCCCTCAACCCTGTGACAGGTGAATGCTTGCCTATGAAAGGTGTTCTGTGCTGTTTCTGTAAGTTTAGCAACTTTGTATATAAATGTTAACTTAAACTGGAAAAGTTCTGATTTGGGTTAGGCCCCGATTTTGACATGCCTTGTATAAAAAGACACAAAGGTATGGTCCCTACCTAGAAGAGCTGGCAATTTAATTTAAAATAAGTGAATTTAAAAAGATCACTTGTACAATTGACAATTTTCACCTTCTTGAAATCTGATTAACTGGAAAAATGTGACTTGTGAAGAATACTGTTCCAGTGTGGTGTGTTTTAGTGTTATCCCAAACTGTTTGCGTCTCAGCTTGCTTGGTGACATGTACAATCATCCATCATTCATTGTAACACTAAGTAATTCTTCCTGAGTATTTAGCCAACAGGGTTTACCTTGTTGTAGTCATGCCCCGCTCTGTGGTTTGACTCGTGCAGTGTGTCCCGCTAGAGGGACCTTCCGCTCTCTCGGAACCTCTCCTGCCATGACTCGATGGAAGATTTCAGTAGAATTCTGTCCCGCAGGAAGCAGAAGGCTCCTTTGGTAGGACACCTCTTTCTGACAAATAGTCCTCCTTGGCCCCTGATAAGACACCAGGCCTATAACAGGGGTTCCTTCATCCCCTACACCCCCACCACAGGCTTCTGAATGACAGTTATTGACTCCTGCTGTTACAGTTCCATAGCTAGGGAGCTAGTCCCAGTACCTTTCAGTCTGTATGCTGACTCCTGCTGGGAATGAGGCACTGTATTTCCCTGGATGGCTACTGGGAATTCCTCTAAGTCCATTCCCCACAAGGATAAAGAAATATGGGCAGGTGTACTGCCCCTCACTCTTTGCAACTGACTCTCTCAGGGGGAGGGTCCCCCTCTCCACTACTTCCAGCATCCCTTTAGGGTATCTGCTGGATGCTCCCAGCCTATCAGTGTCAGCTTCTGCTCCTTTCCTGTGGCTCGCCTCCCCTGTGTTAATATGAATCACCTAGGGTAAACTAGTGTCAGATGTTCCCTTTCCTGGGATCTGCCCCACTCAAGCTGCCATTCCCCAACCCCTGTGTTCCCAGATAGGGCCTCTTTCTTTAGAGGGTCCTGCTTCCCTGGGAATCTTTTAAGGTGCCAGACCAGGGCTGTGCTGGCTGCTGCATATCTTGGAGTGTCTCCGCTGCCCATTCCCACACTCCTGGGGTTGTCTGTCCCTTAACCTGGGTGCAACAGGAAAGGAAAAGGTTCCCTCGCACCCCAGGGCACCTCTACTGTATAGTGTCAGGACCAGCTCGCTCGCTGCCCCACTCTGGTCCTCGCTGCTGTTTGTCTTGGTGCCAGCGAGGCAGCTTTGCTCTTGGGGTGTGAGGGGAAAGGGGATGAGTGGGGAACTCCCCCTCTCAAATCCCCTTGCCCTTCTACAGTTGTCATCTGGATATTTATTTCTAGCATCTAATCAGAATGTAGAGTGAATCAATGCTTGGCTGACAGTTATTTATGTATTCCTTACAGGAAAGGTTTCAAGTGAAGAATCCGCCACATACATACATCCAGAAACTGAAGGGCTATCTTGATCCAGCTGTAACCAGGAAGGTAAGAAGCATTCTGTTTCCTTTTGTATGCTCTCACTTCTTCCCTAATAGGAAGAATCATCATGGATTCAGAGTTCCTTCCTCCCTTTGTCTAAAAGGTCCTGAAAAAATCTCTAAGGTCTCAAGATTTCAGATGCAACAAACCAGAGAGAGAAACAAGGAGAAATTTGCAAGACTGCAGTTTTCACAGTTCAGTTGGCAAAGAACTAAAGAGGTGAAACAAATGAGGAGCATCTGGCAAGAGCAAAAGAATGATTTAATGCCTTGTGAGTTCGAGGTATAGCCCAAAAGAATATGGAATGAAGTCTTGTATCTCAAGGTCCCTTCTTGAAACCTAGGCAGCGTTAGTCACAGATGAAAAGGTTTGTCTCCGATGGCTGTCTTCTCATCTATTGGAAAAGAATATCGCCTAATTTCAGATCTTAGTGACCATTTTTCCACATGACCCAGCCCTGGCATTACTTGGCTTCTTCCTGGCCATCTCAGCAGAGGTTTCATGGGCAGAAAGGGCCAGGACACTGAAACATAGGTGTGAAATGTATTGCATCCATAAGATATATTAACACTGTCATCTTAGGTCTGAGAAGGATTTTTGCTCTATACTCATGCACAAACCCTTCATTACTTACATGTCTGATCGGAGATCTGGGGAAAGGCCAAATGTGCTTTAGCCTGAGTTGGTATGCCCTCACTTTGCTGTGAGGATGCAGCCAAGATTGCTGTGGTGCTGATAGTCCTCCAATGTTTTTTCCACACTTACCCTAAGGGACAGCAAAGTTCTTGCATAAGTGATACAACTGGCTGGGAAAGATTGTCACGCAGGCAGGTGAAAAGACATAAAATATGCAGAAATACAGACAGGGCCTTACTGTAGGAACACTCATACTTCAGCTAGGAAACCTGAGATTAGTTGTGTAGTATATACATACCCCTAGTCTCAGTTTAAGGTAGAATAACACTATTTGCCTGAATCAGTTTACCACTGCTCCCTTGACCCTTTTTAGTAGATACCCTTTTTATCTGAGTGCCTACATAATCTTTCCCCAGCAGGATCAAGACCTGTTAACAGAAGGGGTATTTTAGACAAATGCTGTTACACAGTTCTAGAGCAATCTTCCTGAACTGAGATGGAGGTATATTGGCAACTTAAGTGAGTGGTTTGCTGTTGTCATTACTATCGCTTTGGTAAAGGAAATTGTGTATAATTTGCTTTATGTCTACACTGGCTAGCTTGAATACTGAAGCCTTTTAGCTGCAGTAGCATGAATCTCTGTCTGCAGGGGAATAGTGAGCTTTTGCAGTACCCTTGGAAGAGTGCTAACAGAGATCTGGGGAGTTGCGGGGGATAGGGAGGCTCTACCTGTCCCATCTCTCTCTACAGTTGAGCACCAGTAAGTTTGCCTCAAAGCAGCTGCAGTATGGAGCACTAGAGTACACCCCTCCCCCTGCAGGAGTCTTTACTGTAGCAGGTACAGCCTAGCCATAGAAGCCAGACAGCCATGTGCCTAGTAGTAGATGGAGGAAGGGGCTGAGTGTAATGGTGCCCTCCCTGGGATTTTTGCCATGGTGCAGACTTCCCAGGGACTGCTCCTGGTGCCTTGTTTGCTCCCTCTCTGCTCCATTTCCCCCTCTCAGATATGCTACCATGTGAAGAGCAGCTCCTCCCATGCCAAAAATCCCATGGGGGATATGGGGTACCATTGTGCTTGACCCCTCTTCCCCATACTTTTCTGGGTGCAGGGCTGCCCAGCTTCTATGCTTAGGCTGCATCTGCCTTAGCAAAGACTCCCAGGAGAAATTCTGGTGCCCCTCTAAGTCAGTGCCTGGGGTGGGTGCTCTGCTCATCCCTCTCTAGTTATGCTACTGTCTGTGTGCGCTAATTTACCATCTGTCTCAAGCTAGGCTGATTTAGGTACCTGCAATAGCTCATTTTCAACTAGCTTGGATACTCTGTGGTGCACTGCAATATGTAATGTAGACATATTCTTATTCTCTGAGGCTTTCAGGATGGCAGAATATTCATATATTCCATTGAATACAAACGTTGAATCATAAGTATTGGGTTACCCTAGTTGTCAGCTTGTATCTTGTGTTGATGTTTTTAACAGCCTTTAGAAAAAAAGAAGGTAACAAGAGAATAGCAGCTCCTGTCATTGACTGGTTCTCTTTTTTGCATCTTAAGCAGTCCGTGCTTTGTATTGCCATTCAATTAGCTTAGATTGGTGCCTGGGGAAAAGTACATATCCTGACACATTGCTTGGAAGCCCTGGACCAACCACATAATGTAGTTGAGGTGGGTCTGTGTTACTGAAGAAATGAAAAGGAGCTAGGTATCATTTGCTTTCCTGTTGGCCCTCATTTGCCCATTGTTTCAAAGTTGCAGTAAAAGTATCTTCTAACACAATGTCTCTCTTGTTATAAGATGTGAAAAGAATGAGAATCCCATTCTTAACTTTTAAGTTTGTCTGCAGCTGATTACAGTAAACTTTTTAAATGGAGAACAGGGGTCCTTGTGTTTTTCCTGGAAGAGTTTTGAAATTCATTTAGTGTTGGGTTTCCTCTCTGGTCAGTTTGTGGGCACACTGAAACCTTTCTTGTTCCACTATTACTATCAGACTCCCTCATAATGACAAAACCAATGCAACCTAAAAATAACTAACTCCATGAAGTCTCTCTCTTCAGTTTTATTTTGTCACCAACAGCCTTGTCTCAGTCAGTCTATTCTGAAAAGGGGAAAGATTTACAGATGGGATCTCTAGACTGATACTTGCTATTGTGGGGAGTATTCACATTACTGTAATTATTACTGGAATGAAGGTTGTGTCAGCATTTTCTGTGGTAAACCCATGCATAATCAAGAAGAGGGAGTTCCAAATTCTGATGTAAAATATATATTTGGGGTTGTTATTGGGATATTTTTCCTCCAGGGAAAAACGTTATTTTTCCATCTAAGCTAAATTTTCAAATACTAAATTTAACCACATTTAAATTATACATTTTTAAACAAATCATGGTTTGGTGGCTTCTAATACCTAAAGAACACTTAAATGTCTCCAGTCAAGGCTGCAAACAGCAAACAAGTTGGAGGATAATGATTAGGGAATGAGAAGTTGGGGAATATTCATCCTATTTTTGTCTGTCCCCATTCCTGTCTTTTCCCCCTCTTCCCCCCAAATCCTAGTACAGACAAGTTATTGTTGTTTTTACTTTGGAGTTAGTTGAGGTCACCCTACAGTAAGGGCATAGAGTTGCCCTTGGGTAACCATACTGAAGTAAAAATTATTAATAACTTATCTCCATTAGGATGTTACAGTGAAACACAATATCAGTATAGGTACACATCTTTTTGCACTGAATGCCTAGCTTACAACAATTAACTCTTAATTAATTATGCCTTTGGTCCCATTTCTCCTTCTTCCTTCCTCCCACCCTCCACCTTTTTCTCTCTCTCCTAGTGCATCTTCACCAAGACAAAAAGGATATGGTAACCCCAGTTGGTAGTTAGAATGAACTAATATGGGATAAAATCCAGGGGAGAGAAAGGCAGCTTGTTTGTAGTTTCCATGCAAGTTATCTGGCTGAGTTGAGGACTATGGGGGAAACTCAGGTTTTTTTCTTGACCTGGTATCTCACGTGACCTTTATAGCTTATCTTGTCTTGACTAAGATTTTAGCCTGTGCTAATGGACTAGCATCAGGTATACACCTTCTTAGCTTATAAATCCAAGACCTATGATGATGAGTGACAGTTACAGAAACATCACAGGTATAATAAATAATTTCCATTTTTCTGGCCTATTTGGACTCAACAGTGAATCACCCAGGGCCACGTCTCATGTTTCATGTCTCACCCAGGGCCTCTGGCAGAGCAGTGGCTGATGGCCCTGACCAGAAGCAACATAGCAGTGGCTGTGAGGTGACAAGTTGGGGTACCACTGCTGAGAGTCATTGCTGAATAGCTTGCTTTCAGTGCTGCGCTGCCCTGCTTCCAGTACAGTATATGGAGCTGCTGTTGAGCACAGTAAGTTTACAGTCAAGATAGAACTGAAGTGGATGAAGAATACATAGTCTTTTCTTGGTGTGAGTAGGTAAAAAAGGAGGGTATCACTGGATCTTAGTGACTGCCCACACACAAGAGTTAGTGTTGCTATAGCAGCTCAGACACAATATGGAGATGAACTTATTTTCCTTCAGCTGGGAATGCTCTAATGGTCCTTCAGAGATCTTCAACAACTATCGGCAGCATTGCAACTGCAGAGGGTGAAGAGAAGCCTTGCCACTGTTTCTCAGGGACATTTTGCCAAATGTAATTCCTTTAGGGTGAAACTGCAGTTACGTTGTTTGAAGAAAAGTCAAAGTATATTTTTATTACAGCAATCTGTTGTGATGTAGTGTAACGTAATCTATGACTTCATATTGCAGTTAAGCTGCATCTCATCCCAACTTCCAATTTTTTAGACAGAAGTTTGCACTCCCAAATGACTAGAGCACACAGATGGTAGTACTTTGATCCCTAATTATTTGTTTGCTCCCACAGATCACACAGTTAGATGTAAATGCTGGTAAGTCTTCTGTTACGGGCACAAAATTAGAGGTCTAAAATTATACATCCTTACTGCTTAGATCCATAAAATATAATTGCCTATGACATATTCAGTGATAAAACAGAAATTGTAGTATAAAAATGCACATTCCTTTGACAAGTTTCAATTTTTGCATTGCTTACACATTTTCTCACGAGTACAAAATTTTAGTTGTGAACAGTCATTTTGTTTAGTTTAATTTCTTTTCTTTATTGGTTTGATTGACAGTCTTATATTCCTCAGGATTTAGAAAAGTTCTTAACGTATTTGAAAGTGATTACCTTCTATTTGCCTTCTGTGAGATTTTGATATTTTTAATAGCATCAAAATTCTAAATATTTAATAGTCTGTTTTCTCAAGTACCTTTTTCCCTTTATTGAATTATAGAAATTCAGAAGACGAGTCCAAGAATCTACACAAGTACTGCGAGAACTGGAAATTTCTTTAAGAACAAATCATATTGGGTAAGAATATTTAATAATCTTATGACATAGATCTTTAGATCAGCAGATGGCTAGCTCTGGGCAAATTTCTTCATTTTCTCGTAAAGATTGAGGAGCTAGGACTTAGACATTGCAGTGATTAATGGTGCTAGCTGGGGCTCCATCCAATACACTTTGAAGTAAAGATTTTCATTGACTTTTGCAAAACCTGTATCAGACCCTAGGTAAGTCAGAAGAAAAATGAACCTTGAGGTCTGCAGGTTAGTCGGCTGTCACAGATCCAAATTTACCATGTCTACTCAGAAAGCATCAAGTCTGGAAGAATAATGGGTTTATGTGGAAGCAGTGACATGCTGCATTTGAAGGCTTTGCATGATATGCTTGTATGGTGCCTGGCTTTAGCTAACACTGTCAGGATTTTACTTTCACAAGTACAAAACTCTCTTATTTTGTATATACTCTCTAAATGTACATTTAACTCAGTTTTGGCTACTGTAGTCAGGACTAAACTCAAAAATGCATGGAGTATAAAGACATGTTGTTAGTATGCACAACAAAAGATTTATTTAAAGCAGGGCTGTCAAGCTTCAGAGGGACTAGTGGCCACATGCTGCATTATTTGTGGGTTAGTAGCTGCATGCCCAGGCTTTTGGGACCTCCACCATCCAAATGGTATAAGCCTCTCCCCAGCTTATGACTGCCGCCAGGCAAACCTCTAGCTCTCTCCCTGCCCCCCACTGCTCCAGTATGCGCATTACAGGTGCATCCTGCCACACAAGCCCCATGCTGCCACCCCTACCACATGTGCAAGGTGGCAGCCCCCTGCCACTGCCACATAAGCAGTGTGAGTTCCTCCCTCTGTTGTAACTGCCTTTGTCCCTGCCATGGGAGGTTATTGCTATGCTGCCCTGCCCCAGAGATGCTGGCCACCACAGTGGCAGGAGCAGTGGAGGGGAGTGGTGGTCAAATGGGTACCCTACTTTAACTCCTTGCAGGCTGTGTGCAGCCTGCAGGTTGCCGGTTGTACAGTGCTGCTTTAAACTTTGTTGAGAGATCCCAAGATGCATGAACCTAAATTAGGTTTGCAAAGGTAAACTTTTGCACTTGTTGATCATATTTGTGTGGAACCAGGAAAGCAGCAGTAGTTAGCAGCTTGTTTGAGGCAAAAGAGTAATCACATTAGTTTGTTCTCATCAGAAAACTCTCTGCCAGTTTTCATGAACTCACAAATAGTCATTGTTTTTTACTTTGGATTGAATTTTGCTTTTAACTCCAAGCTCCCTTTACCCTGAGGTAGAGTTTCTACTGCTTCTTACTTGTAGAGAGATACTACCCAAGAGATCAGGCAGATTGGGTAATACTGAAGCGATTGCATGAATGCAACATGCTAATTCACTACTTGGACAGTGGCGAGTCACTTGATTTCCTAGAAATAAACTTTGAGGCATTTCCTCTCAAAAGATTTCAGAGACCACTGTGACAAAAAGCTGCGACTGCTCTGTCTAGGTGCTCCTTGACCCCACTGATGATGTAAGCAGTCCAGAAAGCATCTTCAGCACAGTTGTAAGGATGTCTTTCTACTGTGCTTCTTTTCTTACATAGGCCTGGAACAGTTGCTGATCTAATTAGCTATATGAGAGTTGTATGACTGTGTGGTGCCTGGAATTATGTGACATGCTGCTAAATCCCAGAGACTATATATGGAAACAAGCAACAGTAAAAGAGTATTATGGATTCAGATCAAGATTCCACTCTTTAAGAGCCAAGACTCCAGTTGGCAACCAGCTGTGACAAAATATGGTAGAGCTCTACATGCCTGGGATTTCCATGTAACGTCAAAAGGCTTTCTGAAACGTTATTGAAATTAAATTAAATTGACCATCAAATATTGAAGTGAGACTATCCTTTTTAATATAGTGCTGGCAGAATTGCAGTGTTTCAGGCTGCATCTGCTGGAATAAGCCCATGCAATCTGTAAGCAGTTGTAGCGGTTTGTCAGCAGCTAAAGTACAAACTACACAATGTTGTGGACTTTTTTCCATGGAATCATCAGTAGAAACTTTCAACACATCAGCTCACTCCTGTATTTTGGAAGAGTTGTACCAGAGCTGTCCTCTTGGATCCTATGGCTAATTGTGACTAAAACACATGTTGTCATTCAGTGGCAACTAAGTGGTCATGTGTGGCTACTGCTGCACTGTGTAGAATTAAATGATTTTTAACTGATAAATGGGTTGTTTAGAAGAAGATCCTTCTAAAAATGACTCTTCTCCCCTGGATGCCTATGAATCTTTTAGGTAAGCCTCTCATCTATGAGAGGAACCACCCACTTTCAATGTCATATTTTCATGCCAGAGGGAGCTTTAGGACAAACCCAATAATAGCATGTATTACACTTCATTACAGTATGACTAAGGAAAATCTGTTGACCCTTTAATTTTTCTGGGGTAAACTCAGCTTTGGGAAAATAAGTAATTATAAAAAAACACAGTTTTATTGGTAGTTTTTGGTAGTAGCAGCCCCACTGTTGGCTGAATGATGGTACTTTTGTTATAAAATAATAGTTTCTGAATGCAGCTATATAGAGAGCTCCTTAAAGTGGGGATGTATAGGTTATGGAAATCAGTAGGGAAGACTCAGTGGTCAAGGCCTATTCCAAAAAAAAAAAAAGAAAAAGTTAATCTGTGAGACATGCAACTATGCTCAGTGAGAACTTTGAGAGTGGGATTTGAAGCTCCTGAATTGCTATAGGGAAAATTAAGTCACTGTAGGTGACTTGGCAAGAAATGGTGAAAGAGGCAACTTGTTATGCTAATAGAAGTAAAGTACCCCAGAAATTTAACTGCCCCAGAGGAGTTTCTCCACATTTAAACAGGTATAGTTGAGAACAGAATCTGATCCAATCTTTTAGAACTTCAGTGAATAAACAGATGTCATTACATGTACTGTTTTCTATAATGCTTTTCTGTCTTGGATATATTTGAAACATCATTTAGAAACACTTGAACACTACTGGGATACTGCAGCTGTCTACAACACAATTCATCTCCTGAGCTTTGCTTTGGCTCCTGCTGGGGAAAAAACTGCTTTCTTCCAAGGTGGCCAGCTTGCTGGAGAGGGCTTTAAACTAGGTGCATCGGGGTCAGGTGTACAAAAGAAATGCAAGCCAGAGGGCAGCCAAGCAGGAAGGACATAGAGAGGGTGGTCAGGGAGGTGTCGAGAGTCTGGAATGATGTCAGGGCAGTGGGGAACTGAGGGTTACCAATGAGGGATTTAAGTCTATACACAAATGCAAGGAGTATGGGGAATAAGCAGGAGGAACTGGCATTTCTGCTAGCAAATAGGATATATGATGTCAGAATAATGGAAACCTGGTGGGATGCCGGGCTGTATGCGTAGAGGGCTACAAGCTGCACAGAAGGAACTGGGTAGGGAAGAAGGGAGGATGTGTAGGTCTCTATGAAAAGGAGCGGTGTGCCTCCTTGGAGAATCAAACTGGTTCAAGAGAAGGGCGACTTGAGACCCTCTGGGTCAAGATACCAGGTTGGGGATGAGTAGAAGGGGACTTGAAGGTCGGTGTCTACTACGGACCACCAGACCAGGAAGAGGAGCTGGATCTGGAATTTTCTAGAGAACTGACAGAGGCTGCACATTCAAGAGACATGGTTGTCCTAGGTGACTTCAGTTACACTAATATCTGCTGGGAGGAGCATTTGGTCAGGTTTGACCGGTTATGTAGGTTTTTGAAGAACTTTAGTTAGCACAGGAGGTGAACGGGCCAACCGGGGGAAGGCTTTGTTGGATTTGGTTCTAGCCAAAGGGGACAAACTGGTGGGAGATCTGAGGACTGAGGGTAATCTGGGAGATGGTGATCATGAGATGATAGAATTCACTATCCATCATAGAGCAGAGAAGTCAACCAGTAAGGCAGAGGTACTTGGAAAGGCTGACTTCAATGAGCTTAGGAAAATAGTGGGAGACACCCTATGGGAGGAGGGACTGGAGGGGAAAGATGTTCAGGAAGGGTTGTTATCCTTAAACGAGCAATCCTTAGAGTGCAGAAAAGGTCCATTCCATATGCAGGAAAGGTAGTAAAGGGGCTGGGAAGCCCTCTTGGCTTACCAGAGGAGTTAAGGAGCACTTAAAAAAGAAAAAGGAGGCTTACAGGCAGCGGAAACAAGGGATAGTCACCAAGGAGGAATACACAAGTATAGCTCATATTTATAGGGAGAGGATAAGGAAGGCAAGGACAAGTGAGATCAGGTTGATGACTGAAATCAAGGACAATAAGACTTTAGGTATATAGTGAGCAGGAGGAAGAGCAAGGGAAATGTGGACCTCTTGCAGAATCAGATGGGACAGGTGATAGCAGACAGTCAGGAGGAAGCTGAACTCTTTAATGAATACTTTGTCAATTCGTAGATTCCTAGATTGTTAAGGGCTGGAAGGGACCTTGCAAGATCATTGGGTGCAACCCCTGTGCACCAGGCAGGAAAGACAACTTGGGTCAGGTGACCTCAGTGAGGTGCTGTCCAGTCTCCTCTTGAAAATTTCCAGGGTAGGTGATTGCACCACCTCTGGAGGGGGGTTTATTACACAGTCTGGACACCCTAACTGTGAAGAAGTTCTTCTTAGTGCTAAGCCTGAAATGGTCTTCCAGGAGTTTGTGGCCATTACTCTTGTTTTTTCCCAAGGGTGCCCTGGTGAACAGTTGTTCGCTGAGCCCTTGATGTGTATACCCTGATATAGGGTAAGCTGCTACCAAGTCCCCCCTCAGCCTTCTTGTTTTTAGGCTGAAGAGACCCGAGTCCTTCAGCCTTTCCTTGTATGGCTTGTGTTGGTGTTACTGCATGCAAATGGTGATTGCCCACCTGGTCAGATACTGTATGGAATGGTTGTGGGGGTGGGGGAAAAGAGGACCAAGCAATGGTCAGTGCCAAACTGGTGAGGGAGCACTTAGAGTGGCTGAATGTCTTCAAGCCAGCAGAACCGGATGGACTACACCTGAGGGTGCCGAAGGGCCAGGATATCATCCTCCCACTGTACTTGGCCTTGGTGAGGCTGCAGCTGGAGTACTACATCCAATTCTGAGCTTTGCAATTTAGAAAGATGAGGAGAAGCTTGAAAGAATCCAGAGGAGAGCTGTGTGAATGATGAGAGGGCAAGAGAGCAGGCCTTATGAAGAGAGCCTGAGTGCCATGGGACCCATTGTTGGGTTTGTCTTGATTTTCTCAAGTTTTCAGTAAGAACCCAAAGTAGTCGGGTTCTGCAGGAATTGATGTTTTGGTATCACTGGACCGTAGTGCTTTGGGCCTCCTGAATGCACTACTTACCTGCTCTCACTCTGCATGCCCCAGACCAGTAAAGCTCTGCTGAGGCTGCTTCTCACTGTTGGTCTACAGCATGCCAGACAGATTTTGAGAAACATTGAGGGGCTTGGTGGGCTTACTGCCTCATTTCCTGGTTTGCCGTGTGTGAATAGAGTCAGTAGCTGGAGTGTGCTTTTTGGTGGTGCGGTTAAATTTATCGCAGGATGTGAGATGCACATACCCTCAGACTGGGGCAGGCAATTATTTAGGCTGGAGGGCTGCCTAATGAGTTTTGGTGAGCTGTTGAGGGCCGCAAAGGTATCCCCGCCCCTTGCCCAGTTGCCATCTTGGGACCAGATGTTCTCCCGCTAACCTCTAACCTTTGCCACCAGAAGTCCCTCCCCCTGCACCCCAGAAGTACTTCTTTTGGGGAGGCTGGGCTGCCATTTTAGAACCAGGAAAAAACAGCATATACTAAAAGTCAAACATTACTATAACGTATTTTAATTTTATTACGAAAAATATTTCTGTCTTGATTTGTTTGTGTAGTATATGTGGAGGTGATTGTGTAATAATTCAAAAATCAAGACTTACTTTTGTATATTGTATGTGGGGTGTGGTTGAGGGTAGGTGTGTGTATGGTGGAGTGTGGGGGTTTGTGAGGGGGTGTGGCTGTGTGTGTGGGGGCAATAGGGTATATTGGGGGGTGTATATATGGCGAGGTTGTGGGACAGGGTGTGGGTGCAGATTTTGTGGGGTGTGAGGGAGGGTGGGAGGGGTGTAGAGACCCCCCACATGTTCCCTCCTATGGTACGCAGCCCCTGCTGCTGGTGGCAGCAGCAGCAACAACCAGCGCTGGGTGCTTATGGCCTACACAGGTGCTGCCGCCTGGTGATACACAGCTCAGGCTAGTACAAGTGGTGGCAAGGATCACAGCCAGGCCAGCCCACCTCTATCATGCGGGATTTTGAATGGTGCATATACAGCTCCTGGCACTTGTGTATCACTAGGCAAAGTCCTGCATGATGGAGCCAACTGTCTTCACCGCTGCCTGCCATGCAGGCCCCGGGACTCTGCTGGGAAACAGGGGGTGGGGCTCCCCTCCACTTCTGATAGAGTCCTGGGACCTGCATTCAGGGAGTGTGAAGGCAGCCAACTCCATTGTGCAGGGCTTCCCCCAGTGACGTGCGTGCTGGGAGCTGCACCTGTGCCGTGCAGAGCCCAGCGTGATAGAGGTGGGCTAGCTTAGCTGCACTCCTTGGTGACACTTGCATCGCTGGCTGGAGTCTCGCACTGCTGGGCGGTGGTGCCTGCGTGGGCCCAGAGCACCTACCGCCTGCTGCTGCTGCTGTCACCAGCAGCGGGGACTATGCACTATGGGAGGAATGTGTGAGGGATCCCTCACCTTCCCTCACAGCCCTGCCCACCCAAGCTCTGTGCTGCCACCAGCCCCAGCCTCATGCTCTGTGCTTCTGCCCAGCTGCTGCTTCCCTGCCTGGTGCCCGGATTGAGCGGGATGCCGGGGAAGCTGAGCAGGTCCCCTCCAGAGAGCTGTGTGCTGGCTGGGCCCACAAGGGTGAGAGCAAGGCACACAGACTCGGAGGCGTACAATTAGCTGGTGGGTGCCCGTGGGCTGGATGAAATTGCCTGGTGGCCCAGATCCAGCTGGTGGGCTGTATTTTGCCCACCCCTGCCTTAGACTATCAAGCTAACTTTTAAAAAAATGTGATCATTTGGTATGAGAAGCCAAGCATATTTTAAATATATCAAGCACTTTCTGTCTTGTCTTCAACTGTTAATTTGTTGCTTATTTCCTTTACCTCATGAAAGATTGTTGTGTGCTACTGTGTGGAAAAAAAACAGATTCATTGTAACTCTTGTATTTCAAGAAACCCATAAACGCCAATCTGTTATTGGCAGGTCCAATGGTTTATGCAGCTTGTTGTGCCAGGAAGAGTGTGGATTTGAACTGAAGCCTGGCTATAGAGGTAGTGTGGTCATGTTACCAGTCTATTAGGTAGTCCAACTGGGACACCATCTCCCAGTACAATTTCTTTTTTCATGTAGAAGGGGACTCATATCTAGCTTTTCTTCAGCATTGCAGAATTCATGGCATAGGTATTGATTGTATGGAATGTGTTTCTTTTATATTGCTGCAAATGTGTTAGTTTTATTTATGTATATTTTAGATCCTTTATTCCAAAGTGAAGACAGAATAACTTTTGCTCAGTGTATTTCCATTTATACAATGGATATGCTTGTGGTTTCATTGAAAAGGAATACAATCAGCCCCCCACGCCCTGCAGAAAACAATAAAGTGCACTGATCTCTAATGGCTTTTTTTAACAGATGGGTCAGAGAGTTTTTGAATGAAGAGAACAAAGGGCTGGATGTTCTGGTGGAATATTTGTCATTCGCACAGTACGCTGTCACGTAAGTAAGACATGACTTGTATTCATCAGGGGTGCAAAAACAAAACAAAGGATCCAGCACTAGATAGCAAACCCAGGAGAGAAAGATCAAGTTTGATGCTGCAGTCTTCCTGTGAAGCTGTTTTCACTGCAGTAGCTTGGCCCAGAATTATGTAGACACTTTAGGAGAGAACCAGAGTAAAATGCAAAATTAGTCCAAAAATGTTAGATCACAGCATACTACCGAGGGGAAAAAAGATGCTTGTTTATATCATTAAGCTTTCAGTCTGTTTATTTTTAAGACTGTAATCACATCTGTTTTAGCTTTGATTCCCTCTTAGGGGGACAAAGTGCAACAGTTGAACAAATTTAGCTTTATATCAAGATGCATGTTTTTTTCTAAGTCTTCCTTTTCCAAAGCTTCTTCTATATCTAGTTCCACAGAACTTCAGTGACTGTCCCCCTCTCATATATAAGTAGGTAACTAATGCTTTCCTAAACATTATTAAATATTTTTCATTTGTGAGGAATATTTATGTGATTAAGGTTGAAGTAAGTTTATTTAAACTTTTCTTTCCTATTCAAAGCAATGTACACACATTAATTTTTACAACATCCCTGTCAGGTGGGGTAGGTACAATCGTATTCATTTTATGCGTAGGCAGATTACAAGAAAGATTTCTAAATTTTAAGACCATCCAAAAAGTCAGAGACAATGCCAGAAATAAAACAAAGAACCCCTGGCTCCCAATTATCGGTTCTGAACACTGGGCAGTACTTCTAAATAGATATAGGTAACTGTACTATTTAAAGTAATGTAACTTTGGGGAAAAAATAATTGCGTGCCAGTGTAAGCCATTGTATCACCATTGTCTTGAATACAAGTTCAATGACGTATTTTAACTGAGAACCACTTTTCACATACCCACAGGATTTCATGTCATTATTTTCATGCTAAAAGCTGTAACTATAACATAATGTGGTAGGAAAGGGTAGGACTGAGGATTGTATTAGCAATGCAAACTCAGCTGAGGGGAGTCAACACTTTATTTTTAGATTGGATACATACAGATGCATATGACTGTTGCTTAGAAATGAGATTTTTTGATGGACTTGTAATAAAACTAATGAAGGAAAATTACATGTTTAAAAAATGTTGCTAACACTGGAAAAATGGCTCACAGCACAAAGCTATGCCTGTTTGAAGACTTTGTTCCTAAAATTGTACAAGTGCATGCAAGTTAGCTTGCCGAGGTTTTTTCCTTCCCTAACGTGGTAAACATGAGTAATGACCTCAAAAAATGTAAGAGGAACAATCAGCTTTTGCTTGAAATGGCAGAACTTTGGGCGACGAATCAAAAATCAAAGAATATCTGTAATGATTTTGGTAATGGATTACATATGTTTGAAGGTTAGCTTTGGCCAGCAAGCCAGTATAAATGCTCGGTCACATATTGATGGATGAAACTAAATTAGTGCTCACGCAATGTATAGATTTATTAAGATAAAATGAAGACAGCTTTGAGCTTCCCCCTCCTTCCTACAAGGCAGTGTTGTTCATCAGCAGATCATCCAATGTTGTATTTATTTTACATTTAAATAGAATAATACACGACTGTTTGATTCTTCCTAAATTATATCCCTGTGTTGTTCTTTCTTCTTTTGTCAAGGTCCAGGTTTGCTGCAAAATGTATTTGAAGCTAGCTCAATGTTCCAGCTGAGGGGAAATTGTTTTGCATTGCTTTCTTTCTTTTTTCTTGTAATCTGCTGGGACCTAGTAAAATCTGCAGATGTTTAACAGGAAGGAAAATGCTATGCACCTCTTTTCTCTGCAAGCCTATATTGGAATTTCTATTTCCTTTCAGTTTTGACTTTGAAAGCTTGGAGAACAATGTAGAAAACTCAATGGATAAATCCAAACCTTGGAGTCGTTCCATTGAAGACCTGCACAGAGGAAGTAACTTACCTTCTCCAGTTGGCAATAGCATTTCCCGGTCTGGCAGGCATTCTACTCTACGGTAAGACCTTTTAATCAGGCAGCAAGATTTACCTAGGAAACAACGGGTGTGCAAGTCAAAAAGATCGCCTTGGTTTTTGAGTTTCAATGATATTTTTTATATTTTGCATCTTTCATTCCTAAGCGGTCCACAGACTTAACATCCACAGGAAACATGTCACTGTGCTATGAGCTCTGAGATGGAATGAAACAGCAACTGAATATCCCACAGCAGCACTACGCCACAGTTGAGGGATTTGAGAGAGGAATACTGTATGCACTTGCAATAGTAGAGTAAATTAAGCAGGCAGAATATATATAATTATTCGAATTAGAAGTTGACTGGTACTCTAGGAACAGGATTTCTTCTCTTGCAAGCAGTGCATATGGGTGTTTACCAGGGCTTTGTGTCCAATGTCTCATTTCAAATGCATCATCTTCCACAGTACCATGCACTCCTAGTACTGTGTAGGAGCAAAAAAGTAACATCACTTCCCTACTTCAAATCCAGCATCATTTCTGGAAGCGTTGCACATTTTCCTAAGAGTTCTCTCACCAGATTTTAAATACATATTGAACCTGTTTAGTTTGTGGTAGCTGACAGAATCATAGGCTGAGAATGGAGAGTTATTTTATGTACCTTCGTGCTGTGTCTTAGGAATACTTTTTCATGATTATAAAACATTGGATGTTATCTTTAGGGCATGAATGTGGTCAGTTGTATGGGTCAAGATGGTGTGATATTCAATGGTTTGTTGTTTTCAGTTGTTAAGATTTTGTTAGATAATACTGGGAGGATGAAGAAATCTTACAAACCTGGAACCACTACAGGTTTAGTAATTTGTTCTATGTCTGCCATTCAAGGTTCAGTAGTAATTTGACAAGCCAAGCTAATTTTGGGCTCTGAGTCCAAGGTCAGCAGATATCAACAATTCAGGCTACCGCTACAGTTGGAATGGATCTGGAGTCTGGAAGTTTTAACTGAAGGATTTCAGGAAGTCGAGAGGAAAACAGTGGAGACATGGAATTGGACAGTTCTTGCTGCAAATATACAAAACTATAAAATGAAGTGCAGTTATATTGACCCACAGGTCAAGGTTTTCCTGAAAATACAGCACAGGATACATCTATTTTGTTTTGTTTTGTTTTTCTGTACTGAATTATCAAAGGGCAGACAGCCTGGATCATTTAAATCTTTGTAAAGTGACTGTCATAGTGCTTGATACTTCCGTGTTCCTGAGAAGGTCAGTTACAAAGTGCAGAAAGATTTAAAAATAGGCCTTTAAGTCAGAATCTGGTGTTTATGCTTTAAGGACATTATTTGAGGCAGAATGTAGTCCTGTTTGACACTAAAAGACATGTGACAGTTAGGTCAGGAATGAAAAATTCAGGGGTGCATTACATGTTTCTTACATTTTTCTCTTCCTTCCTCCTATTCTGTTCTTTCCCTTACCTTTTCCTCCTCCTCCCATACATCTCTTCCCTCCCTCTTTTCCAAACCTCCTTGTCATGTGCTAACATTCCCCTCCTTCACTTTCACACATCTTGCATCCATCTTTCAATATGCCATCAGATCGGTTTCTCTGCCTGAACAACTTCAATTCAAACACCGCCAGGGCTGCTTTTCACCCAACTGTCTCTGGAGTGGCTTCACTTTACACTCTGCTGGTGAAGC